>NC_134305.1:77897-127571 GCF_949628215.1 Phalacrocorax aristotelis | reverse complement strand
ACTGACCCCCCCCGGGCCTGTCACCCCCCTCCCCCGGCACACTGACCCCCCCGGGCCTGTCACCCCCCCTCCCCCGGCACACTGACCCCCCGGGCCTGTCACCCCCCTCCCCCGGCACACTGACCCCCCCGGGCCTGTCACCCCCCTCCCCCGGCACACTGACCCCCCCGGGCCTGTCACCCCCCCTCCCCCGGCACACTGACCCCCCCGGGCCTGTCACCCCCCTCCCCCGGCACACTGACCCCCCCCGGGCCTGTCACCCCCCTCCCCGGCACACTGACCCCCCCCGGACTCTCACACACACGCCCCGGCACCCTAACACCCATCCCCCCACCCCCAGGACCTTTCACCCCCATCCCTAGTCGCTTCGCCCCCCCCTTCCAGGACACCCCCCCCAAACCTCACTGCCGCCCCCCCCCAATCCCACCCCTCCCCCAAGGACTCCCCATCACCCGGGTACCCCCAAATCTCACCAGCTCCCCCCATGACCACAGGCGACCCCAAAATCCCAGACACTGCCCCCCAAAACCCACCCCCTCCCCCGCAGATCCAGCAACGCTCCCCAGCTCCCCCCCCACCCCCGGCACCCCTCCCGTACACCCATACCCCTCCCCCAAATCCCATGCGCCCCCCCCCAAGGCCCAGCTCCCTCTGTAGTAGATTCTCCAGTGGCTTATATTGGGGTTGTGCACCCCCACACATGAGCAGCTCCCCAAAATCCAAACCCCCCCCCCTTCCCCGAGGTAAATCCCGCCCACGCCCCGGGGAAACTACCCCCCCCACCCATGGGTTCCCCCTCCCCCCACAGCGGAGCCAGTGGCCGCCCAGGTACAGGAGTTGCAGCTGCAGCGAAATGACTTCGAGATCTTGAAGGTGATCGGGCGCGGGGCCTTCAGCGAGGTGAGGGGGCTCCGGGGGGTGTGTGACACGGTGACACGATGGGTGACACCACGGGTGACACCACGGGTGGCCCTGCAGGTGGCTGTGGTACGGATGAAGGAATCAGGGCAAATTTATGCCATGAAGATCATGAATAAGTGGGACCTGCTGCAGCGCGGGGAGGTGAGAGGAACTCGGGAAGGACATTGGGGGGGACACTGGGGGGACATGGAGGGGACATCAGGGTGGCAGGCCGGTGGGGGACATGTGGGGGGTGGCACAGGGCCATAGGGACAGGGAGGAGAGGGTCCTGGGGACCCGGGGGGGACATGGGGTGATGGGGACGGAGGACGGGACACTGGGGTGGCGCGGGAGGGGGGCGGGGGGCGCTGGCGGGTTGACACGGAGGGAGTGACACTAGGGAGGGGAGTGACACGGGGGGGGGAGGAATGACATGGAGGGGTGGCACTGGGGGGGGGGTTGACACAGGGTCCCTAGGCCTGCCCTGACCCCAATGCCTGCAGCTGAGCTGGGCTGGGGGGTGTGGTGTGCCCTTCAGGTGACCCCCCAGTGCCTGGGGGTGACCCTGGGGGGGGTGTGGGGTGTGGGGGGGGCTGACCCAGTGCCACCTGTGTCCCTTGTCCCATGTCCCCAGGTGTCCTGTTTCCGGGAGGAGCGGGAGGTGCTGGCGCGGGGGGACCAGCGGTGGATCACCCGCCTCCACTTCGCCTTCCAGGACCCCCAGTGCCTGGTGAGGGGGACACCCTCCCCCCCCCATGGGGACAGCCGCAGCTGTCCCCAGAAAGCAGCCCCCAGCACCCTTGGGTGCCCCCCCAGGACACCCATGTCCCTGCGCTGTGTCCCCAGGATGTGCCACCCTGTCCCCACACCCGTGTCTCTGTGTCCCCATGCCGTGTCCCCTTGTCCCTGGGCCGTGCCCACGTCCCTGGAGCGCCTCGCCGGGGCTGTGTCCCCACACCATGCTGCCACTGTGTCCCTGCGCCGTGCCTTTGTCCCTGTCCCCGGGTGCCCATGCCATCCCTCTGTCCCTCTGCCACCCTGTCATCCTCCCCGTGTCCCCCTCCCCATGTCCCTGTGCCACCCCATGTCCTCGTGCCAGGTTGTATCTCCTGTCCCCATCCCCATGTCCCCGTGCCACCCCTGTGTCCCTGTGCCACCCTGTCCCCCCCCATGTCCCCCTCCCTGTGTCCCTGTGCCACACCCGTGTCCCCATGCTCCCCATGTCTCCCACAGTACCTGGTCATGGAGTACTACGTGGGGGTGACCTCCTGACCCTGCTCAGCAATTTGGGGACCGGCTGCCCCTCGCCATGGCCCGCTTCTACCTGGCCGAGCTGGTGATGGCCATCGACTCCGTCCACCGCCTGGGCTACGTTCACCGGTGGGCCGGGGCGGGGGGACACGGGGGACATGGGGACACGCAGGGGAGGTGGGGACATGGCATGGGGCTGGGGACATGTGGGAAGGACATGGGGACATGGCATAGGGTTGGGGACATGTGGGGGGGATGTGGGGACATGGGGACATGGCATGGGGTTGGGGACATTGTGGGGGGGATGTGGGGACATGGGGACATGGCATGGGGTGGGGACATGTGGGGGGGACATGGGGACACAGCACGGGGCTGGGGACACATGGGGCATGTGGGGATATGTGGGGGGGACATGGGGACACAGCACGGGGCTGGGGACATGGTGGAGGACACTGGGACATGGGAGGGATGTGGGGACATGACACGGAGCTGGGGACACGTGGGGACATGGCACGGGCTGGAGACACCCGGGGGGACGCGGGGACAGAGGCAGGACATGGCACAGGGCAGGGGCAGACAAGGGTGTGGGGACATGGGGGTGGCTGGGGACGCAAGGAGGAGTGGGGGGACATGGGAAGAGGGGATGGGGACTCGGGGGATACGGGGCGGGGACTTGGGGGACGCAGGGGGTGACAGAGGTGTCCCAGGGACATCAAACCCGACAACATCCTCCTGGACCGCTGGGGCCACGTCCGCCTCGGGGACTTTGGCTCCTGCCTCAAGCTGGGGCCTGACGGCACCGTGAGTGGGGACAGGGGGACATGGGGACAGGGATGGGGGACGTGGGGGCGGGGGGGGCTGGGGGGTGACCTGGAGCTCAACCCTGCTACAAGTACCCAGAGAATCCCCCACACCTGTCCGCATGTCCCCAATCCCCAGTGGCCCAACCCCCCCGTCCTCCATCCAATGCCCCCTGTCCCTGTCTCCCCCTGTCCCCATGTCACCCCATCCTCTGTCCCCCCTCCAACATCCCAATGTCCCATGTCCCCCGCCCCCCTGTCCCAGTGTCACCCGTCGCTCGTCCACACGTCCCCCTGCCCCATACCCCCCGTCCCCCTCCAAGGTCCCCGTGTCCCCATGTCCCTCTGTCCCCCTGTCTGCTCTCCAGCATCCCGCGTCCCCATGTCCCCATAGCCCTGTCCCCCATCCCCCTGTCCCAACGCCCCTCTGTCCCTCTGTCCTCCTCTCCCACCACCCTCTGTTCCCCCTCCAGCGTCCCATGTCCCCCATCCCAGTGTCCCTGTCCCATGTCCCCATGCCCCCACACCCCCGTCCCCCCTCCAATGTCCCCATATCCCCCTGTCCCAATGTCCCCACACCCCCACGTCCCCTGTCCCCCCTCCAGCATCCCTGTGTCCCCCTGTCCCCTATCCCATATCCCCATGTCCCCCCATCTCCGTGTCCCATGTCCCCCTGTCCCAATGTCCCATGTCCCCCTATCCCTCTGCCCCCCGTTCCTCTCCAGGGTCCCATGTCCCCATGTCCCTCCCATCCCCATGTCCCCCCTCAACATCTTCATGTCCCCCGTCCCAATGTCCCATTTCTCCTGTCCCCCTGTCTCTCTGCCCCCTGTTCACCTCCAGCGCCCCATGTCCCCCTGTCCCCATGTCCCCCCATCCCTGTGTCCCCATGTCCCTCATCCCAGTCTCTCCCATCCCCTTGTCCCAATGTCCCCTGTCCCCAGCCCCCCCTCCAGCGCGCTGTGTCCCCATGTCCCCCCATCCCAGTGTCCCCTGTCCCAATGTCCCCTGTCCCCAGCCCCCCCTCCAGCGCGCTGTGTCCCCATGTCCCCCCATCCCAGTGTCCCCTGTCCCAATGTCCCCTGTCCCCAGCCCCCCCTCCAGCGCGCTGTGTCCCCATGTCCCCCCATCCCAGTGTCCCCTGTCCCAATGTCCCCCGTCCCCCTGTCCCCAGCCCCCCGCCCCCCTCCAGCACACCGTGCCCCCCCCCAGGTGCGCTCAGCGGTGGCGGTGGGGACCCCCGACTACTTGTCCCCCGAAATGCTGCTGGCAGTGGAGGACCCGTCCCGCTCCTACGGCCCCGAGTGCGACTGGTGGGCGCTGGGGGTGCTGGCCTACGAGATGTTCTTCGGGCACACGCCCTTCTTCGCCGAGTCCGTCCTGGAGACCTACGCCAAGATCCTCCACTTCCAGGTGGGGGGGCACTGGTGGGCACTGGAGGCTTACAGGGAGCTTGCTGGGGGGCACTGGGAGGCTACTGGGAGGCTACTGGGAGGTTACTGGCTGGCACTGGGAGGGCGCTGGAGGTTACTGGGAGGCACTGGGAGGTTGCTGGGGGCCGCTGGGGAGCACCGGGAGGTTACTGGGATGCCACGGGGGAGCACCAGGGGGCATTGGGACGTTACCGGGAGGCTACTGGGAGGTTACTGGCTGGCACTGGGAGGGCGCTGGAGGTTACTGGGAGGCACTGGGAGGTTATGGGGCTTTACTGGAGGGCACTGGGAGGGCGCTGGGGGTTACTGGGTGGCTACTGGGAGGTTATGAGGGTTTACAGGAAGGCACTGGGAGGGTACTGGGGGGCACTGGGAGGTTGCTGGGGGGGAACTGGGAGGCACTGGGATGCCACAGGGGAACACCAGGGGGCACTGGGAGGTGACTGGGAGGTTATGGGGGTTTACTGGAGGGTACTGGGGGGCACTGGGAGGTTACGGGGGGGCGCTGTGGGCCACTGGGAGGTTACTGGGGGAAACTGGGAGGCACTGGGATGCCACAGGGAAGCACCAGGGGGCACTGGGAGGTTACTGGGTGGCTACTGGGAGGGCACTGGGAGGTTACTGGGGAACACTGGGAGGTTACTGGGGAACACTGGGAGGTTACTGGGTGGCACTGGGAGGGTACTGGGGGGGCACTGGGTGTTACTGGGGGGTTACTGCGTGACACTGGGAGGTTACTGGGTGGAGACTGGGGGCTTACTGGGCATGGTGGGGGCACTGGGGGGCTACTGGGGGGGTGCTGGGGGACATGGTGGGGCAGTGGGATGTTACTGGGAGGTTACTGGAGGCTTATTGGGCAGAACTGGGGGGCACTGGGGGGCACTGGGGGGGCACTGGGAGGTTACTGTGGGTTCCTCTATTTACTGGGTGTTACTGGGAGGTTCCTGGGGATACTGGTAGATCACTGGAAGGTTACTGGGGATTACTGGGAGGTTACCGGGAGGGGGGGTACTGAGAGGTTACTGGGAACTACTGGGAGGTTACTGGGCGATCACTGGGGGTTACTGAGGGTTTACTGGGAGGTTACTGGGGAGCGCTGGGGGGTGACTGGGGGGGCACTGGGGGTTACTGGGAGGTTACCGGGGGAATTACTGGGAGGGCACTGGGGGTTACTGGGAGGTTACCAGGGGGCGCTGGGAGGGCACTGGGGGTTACTGGGATGTTACTGGGGGGCGCTGGGAGGTGACTGGGGGGCACTGGGGGTTACCGGGGGGCGCTGGGAGGTGACTGGGGGGGCACTGGGGGTTACTGGGAGGTTACCGGGGGGCGCTGGGAGGTGACTGGGGGGGCACTGGGGGTTACTGGGAGGTTACCGGGGGGCGCTGGGAGGTGACTGGGGGGGCACTGTGGGGTTACTGGGGGTTACTGGGGGGCGCTGGGAGGTGACTGGGGGGGGCACTGGGGGTTACCGGGGGGCGCTGGGAGGTGACTGGGGGGGCACTGGGGGTTACTGGGAGGTTACCGGGGGGCGCTGGGAGGTGACTGGGGGGGCACTGGGGGTTACTGGGAGGTTACTGGGGGGCGCTGGGAGGTGACTGGGGGGGGCACTGGGGGTTACCGGGGGGCGCTGGGAGGTGACTGGGGGGGCACTGGGGGTTACTGGGAGGTTACCGGGGGGCGCTGGGAGGTGACTGGGGGGGCACTGGGGGTTACTGGGGGGCGCTGGGAGGTGACTGGGGGGGCACTGGGGTTACTGGGAGGTTACCGGGGGGCGCTGGGAGGTGACTGGGGGGGCACTGGGGGTTACTGGGGGGCGCTGGGAGGTGACTGGGGGGGCACTGGGGGTTACTGGGAGGTTACCGGGGGGCGCTGGGAGGTGACTGGGGGGGCACTGGGGGTTACTGGGAGGTTACCGGGGGGCGCTGGGAGGTGACTGGGGGGGCACTGGGGGTTACTGGGAGGTTACCGGGGGGCGCTGGGAGGTGACTGGGGGGGCACTGGGGGGTTACTGGGAGGTTACCGGGGGGCGCTGGGAGGTGACTGGGGGGGCACTGGGGGTTACTGGGAGGTTACCGGGGGGCGCTGGGAGGTGACTGGGGGGGCACTGGGGGTTACTGGGAGGTTACCGGGGGGCGCTGGGAGGTGACTGGGGGGGGCACTGGGGGTTACCGGGGGGCGCTGGGAGGTGACTGGGAGGTTACTGGGGGCACTGGGTGGCACCGGGCACTACTGGGCGGTCCCTGGGGTCTGACCCCGCCCCCCAGGACCACCTCCGCCTGCCGGCTGACGACGACCCGGCTGACGATGACCCGGATGTCCCGGATGTGGCGGCGGGCGGGGGCGGAGCCCCGTGCGGGGGCGTGGCCTGGCGGTGGGCGGGGCGGCGGCGGGTACCGGCGGCGGCGCGCGCCCTGGTGCGGGGCCTGCTGTGCGCGCGGGAGGCGCGGCTGGGGCGGGGCGGGGCGCGCGACTTCCGGCGGCTGCCGCTGTTCGCGGGGCTGCGCTGGGCCGCGCTCCGCCGCGCCGCGCCCCCGTTCGCCCCCGCCGCCGCCGGCGCCGCCGACACCTCCAACTTCGACCTGCCCGACGACGGCCTCGGCCAGCCGGTGCGGGCGGGCGGCGGCACCCCGCCTCGGGGACCCCCCCCCCCATAGGACCCCCGTCCCGTCCCGGGACTCACCCACACACACCCCCCCCGGAGACCCCGGGACCAGCCCCCCCCCCCCCCCCCGCGGGGGAACCCCCCACCATGTGACTCCCCCCCACCCCCCGGTGGAACCCCATCTCGGGACACCTACCCGAGACCCAGGACCCACCCCGCCATGGGACACCCCACCCCCCCGGAGACCCCGGGAGCCCCCCCGCGGGACGCCCCCACCCCCGGGAACCCCCCATCTCGGGGACGCCCTCCTCTGAGACCCCATCCCATGGGACCCCATCCTGGGACACACCCCCTCCATGGGACCCCCCCCCTTGAGGGCCCCCCGCCGATACCCCCATATTGGGGACCCCCCTCCCATGGGACTCCATCCTGGGACACCCCACCCCCCCCACGAAATGGGACTGCCCCCATGAGGCCTCTCTCCCCCGTACCCCCATATTGGGGACCCCCCCATGGGACCTCCCCCTAATGGGACCCCCCCCAAATGGGACTCACCCCAAAATGGACCCCCCCCTCCTCCCGGTGGGATCCCCCTGTCCCGGGAACACCCCCCATGAGCTACTGAGGACCCCCACCTCGAGGACACCCCCACCATGGGACCCCCACCTGGGGACCCCTCCCACCCCTTGACCCCACCCAGGACCCCCAAATAGGACACCCCCACACTTAAGTGCCCATCCGAGACCCCCCCGGGAATCACCCCCGCCCCTTCTGGGGGGGACACCCCCTCGTCCCCCAAGACCCCCCCCCATATCTAACACCACCACCCCCCCCAGGAGCCCCTCGGGGAGCCGTGGGACCCCCCCGAGCTGGGGCTGCACCTCCCGTTCGTGGGGTACTCGTACGTCCGAGGGGAGCCCGGGTGAGTGTGGGGGGGCACCGGGGCGGGTTTTGGGGGGTCTGGGGGTGGGTTGGGGGTCTGGGGGGGGGGAGGGTGCTGGGGTCGGGTGGGCACAAGGGGGGGGGGAATTGGGGGTACGGGGGGCACTGGGAAGATGGGGTTCTGGGGTGATCCCTGGGGGGGGGGCCCTTTGGGGGGGGTCCCAGGTGACTCCGCCATGACCCCTCCGTGTCCCCCGACCCCAGGGAGGAGGAGGAGGAGGAGGAGGATGAGGAGGATGAAGATGAGGAGTGGGACCAGGACATGGCCATGGAGCTGGAGGGGGACTGGGGGACCCCCCCGGAGCCGGGGACACCCCCAGACGTGGGGACCCCCCCTCTGCCCCCGGGAACCCCCCCGGACATAGCGACCCCCTCTTTTCCCCCGGAGACCCCCCCACCTATAGAGGACCCCTCCCAAAAAGGGCCCCCCGTCCCTGTGGTGACCCCTGAGTCCACGGGTGTCCCCCTCCCCCCAAAAGAGCCCCTCCCACCCAAAAACCCCCTCCCACCTACGGACCCGGCCCCCCCCACCCGCGGGGCCCCCCCCACCCCAAACAGGCCCCCCACCCCAGGGGTCCCCCCCACCCGCGGGGCCCCCCCCACCCCAAACAGGCCCCCCACCCCAAACAGGCCCCCCACCCCAGGGGTCCCCCCCACCCGCGGGGCCCCCCCCACCCCAAACAGGCCCCCCACCCCAGGGGTCCCCCCCACCCAGCGGGGCCACCCCGCGGACGTCGCCCCCCGGTTGTGCGGTCCCCCCGGCCATGGAGCCCCCTCGGGCACCCCCTGAGGAGCCGGTATGTGGGGAGGGGGGGGTCCCGGTACCGGGGAGGCGGGGGGAGATCCCGGGGGGGTCCCGGTACCGGGGGATGGAGGAGTCCCGAGGGTCTCGGTACTGGGGGGGGTGTTTCCCGGTGTCCCGGGGCGGGGGTCAGTGCGCGGGGGGGTGAGTCCCGGAACCGGTGGGGGGGGGGTCGAAAGGGTGTCGGTGCCTGGAGGGGTGGATCCCGGTGCCCGAGGGGGGGGGGGTTTGTCGGTGGCTGGGGTGGGGTGTCGGTACCGGGAGGGGGTGGGTTCGCGGGGGTGCCGGTACTGGGGGGGGGTGGGGGTGTGTGTGTCCCGGTAGAGGTGGGTCCCAGCGCCCTGGTGAGGGGGGTCAGGGGTGTCCCGCGGGTCACGGTACTGGGGGGGGGGTCCCGGTGCCCCGGGGGGACGAGGGTCGGCGATCCCGGGGGTCCCCACGCAGACCCGGTTCCCACAGGCGCGACCGGCAGCGGCCCCGGAGCCGCCGGTGGAGGCGGGGCCGGTACTGGAGGAGGCGGGGCCATTCCCGGCGGAGGCGGGGCCGGTACCGGGGGAGGCGGGCCCATTCCCGGCGGAGGCGGGGCCGGTACCGGAGGAGGCGGGGCCGGTACCGGTGCCGGTGGCGGAGCTCCGGGCAGCGCTGGCGGCGGAGCGGCACGGGCGGGCGGCGCTGGAACGGGAGCTGGGGCTGCTGCGGGCGGCGGGGCAGGGGCTGGCCCGGTACGGGGCGGGGACACACACCGGGGACACCGGTACCGGAGCGGGGGGGGATGGGACCCCGGGGACCTGGTGACAGTAGGCACGGGGGGGGGGGGGGAGGTGACACCGTGCCATAGGGACTGAGGGAGCTGGGGGGGTGGGGAGCACGGGGGGGGTCCCCAAAGAGGGGTTCCGGGGGGTCCCCAATGGGGTGTCCCAAGGAGGGGTCCCCAAGGGGGCCCCTCCCCTGACCCCCCCCGCCCTCCCCAGGCGCCTGCAGGAGGCCGAGAGCCGCAACCTGGAACTGGAAGCCAAATTGCAGCGGCTGCAGAGCCCCCCCCCGCCGGGGCCCGGGACCCCCCCCCCATGAAGGCAAGATCCCCCCCCCCCAATCCCTTGGGCCTCCCCTAAATCCTCTGGGGAACCCCAAAGCCCTCCCCAGGATGGGGGATGGGGGGCGTGCGTCAGGGCATTGCCTCCTCTCCAAAATGGGGCAGGGGCAAAAGGTGGGGTTGGGGGGGGGGGGGGATCAGGGTCTCAATCCCCTCCCCAAAATGGGGGAGGACACACCCCAAAAAGGGTAACTGGGGGGTGGTCCGGCCCTGACTCCCTCCCCCAATTTTGCTTGCAGGAGGCGCAGGGCAGCCCCCCGCCATCACAGCCCCCCCTGTGGAGCCCCCGGCGGACGTAAGGGGGGGGGTGTTGGGGTTTGGGGGGTGCTGGAGGGGGAGGTTTGGGGTTGTCAGGGTTTTGGGAGGGGGGTGTCAGGGTTGGGGGGGGTTTTGGGCTGTGGGGGCCGCTGACGCTCTCTGCTCTCTCCGCAGCCTGGCAGCGGGGGCCCCCCCCGGCTTTTCCGCTCCCCCCTGGGGGTGCCCCTGTCCCAGCACCTGCTGCTCTGGGCCCGGGTACGTGGGGCTGCGCGGGCTGTTGTCACTGTCACCCCCCTGCCACCGCCACCAGGCTGGGACACCCCCCCCACCCCAGGCTGTCACCTCTGTCACTGCCACCCCCCCCGGGCTGTCACCTGCACCACTGTCACCCCCCCCAAGGCTGTCACCCCCCTGGGAAGTGTCACCTCTGCCATGGTCAACCCCCAGGCCGTCACCCCACTGTCATCCCCCCCAGGAATTGTCACCCCAACACTGTCACCCCCCTGGGAAGTGTCACCTCTGCCACTGCCATTTTGTCACTCAAAGCCACCTCAAACCAAGCCATGTGTCGTGTCCGTCCCCCCCGCCCCCCTGGGCCACCCCCAAATCTGGGGGGGTGCCCCCAACGGGGGGGGGGTGCCAGCCAGAGGGGCCCCATTTTGGGGTGTGGGTAGGGGGGTGACAGGGCCACTGCCGCGTGCCCTGACCCCCCCTCCATCCCCAGGTTCCTCCCCCTGGTGCCACCAAAGACTGCCTGTTGCTCTGCGCCGCCGGCCTGCGCCCCCCCGCCCCCCCGGGGACCCCCCCGTGAGGAGGGGGACCCAGGCATCCAGGCTCACAGCACCCCCTCTTCTTGCACCTGACCCCCCCTCCAAATCTCCACAGTGGGGGTGGGGGGGAGATGGGGACGGACACACGGACACCCCCACCACCCCACCACTGTACATAGCCCCCCCCCAAACCACTACGCACAGCGATGGGGGGGACACACACCCAGGCATCCAGGCCCCTCCCCAGGGATGGAGGGGAAGGAATGGGGGGGTGGGTGGGGGTGTGTCACCCCGTTGCCCCCATGACTGGCAACGAGGGGCACCGGGACCCAACAACCCCCCCCGGGTGGGTGGGGGGCACCCACCCCCCCGTGCCACCCTGGGGGCACCCCCCCACCCCCCACTAGTAATTTATTTGTAGGGACGCCCCACGTTTGCACTAAGCCCCCCATTATTTATACCCCTCTCCAATTTTTTGGCCCCCCCCCAAGTTTCTTGCCCCCCCCTCCTTTTTTGTCCCCCCCCTCCCCTGCTTTTGTTGTCTCCCCCCCCCTCTTTTTTTGTTCCCCCTCCCCCGGGGGGAAGAGATGAGAATAAAGTTGTGTTTGTGCGACCAGGCTCTGCACTGGGGCGAGGGGGGGAACACGTGGGGACCCCAAAATGGCCCTGGGGGGGTGGTGCCATGTCCCTGTCACCCCCACCCCAGGCCTGGGGGACAGCAGCGCTGTCCCCAAAGTGCCACCCACCATGTCCCCAGTCTGTCCTGGATACCCATCTGGTGTCACCTATTATGTCCTCAATCTGTCCCCACTGTGTCCCCAGTCTGTCCTCATGTCACCCCCGTCCCCAGTCCCTGCCTGTGTCCCCATGTGTCACCCATCATGTCCCCAGCCCACCCGTGTCTCCACATGTCACCCATGGCGTCCCCAGTCCATCCCTGTGTCCCCAGTCCCCACGTGTGTCCCCACATGCCACCCATCGCAGCCCCAGTTTGTCTCCACGTCACCCACTGTCTCCCTGCTCCATCCCTGTGTCCCCATGTCACCCATTGTGTCCCCAGTCTGTCCCCACGCGCCACCCATTGTGTCCCCAGTGCTGACACAGCCCCCAGCCCACCCCTCTGCCCCCCCCCCGTGTCCCCAACCTGTCCCTGTCCCCAAGGCATCAGGGCCACCCTGAGTGCGAAAAAAAGAGTCTCTTTAGTATAAATAAGGGGCAGAGCCCGGTGGCCCCGCGGCGCGGCGGGGACATAAAGTGACAAAGGCACGGGGCGCCCCTGGCGCAGCACTGCCGCGGTGCCACCGCCCCACCGGGGACGGCGGGTGGCCCTGGGGACAACGGCGTGACCGCCCGGAGTGGGGGGGGCTCAGTAGTACGGGGCAGGGGGGACGGAGCGGTGTCCTCGAGCGGTGGCGGTACGTACGGGTGACGGTGACGCCGGCGGGTGATGGTGACGGTTATACCACGGTGCCGCTGGGGGAGCCGCCATTCTGCGAGGACAGTCCCTGCGACGGAAGGGGACATCAGTCACTGGGGGGGGACGGACACAAACATCCCCCCCCGGGACACCCCCAACCCGTGGTGATGTGGGGGACCCAGCCCCAACGGAGGCGGGCGACACCCCAGAGGGGATCTGAGGGGGAACACAGGCAAAGGGAAACCCCACGGTCACCCAGCCCCCACCCCAAAGCCCTGTCTGATCCCCGGGCTGCCAGTGGGACCCCGAGTCCCCCCAAAACCCCCTCTCTGACCCCTGGGCTGCTGGCAGGACACCCCACGTTCCCCCCAGCACCCCCAAACCCCCTCTGTGACTCTCCAGGCTGCTGATGGCACCCCTCATGTCCCTCCCAAACCCCCTCTCCAATCCCCCAGGCTGCCAGCAGGACCCCTTGAGTCCCCCCCCAAATCCCTCTTTGATCCCCAGGCTGCTGACAGGATTCCCCACATCTCCCCAGATCCCCTCTCTGAACCCCCAGGCTCCCCTGGGGAGGGATCCCCTGGGTCCCCCCCAAACCTCCTCTTAGACCCCCCCAGACTGCTGATGGGACCCCACATCCCCACCCAGTCCCCCCAAACCCCCTCTTTGACCCGTCACACTGCCTGCGGGACACCCCATGTCCCCCCCCAAATCCTCTCTCTGACCCCCTCAGGCTGCTGACAGGACACTCCACATGCCCCTCAGCACCCCCAAACCCCCTCTGTGGCTCCCCACGCTGCTGATGGGACCCCTCCTGTCCCCCCAACCCCTCTCCCACCCCCCAGGCTGCCAGCAGGACCCCCTGAATCCCCCCAAATGCCCTCTTTGACCCTCACACTACTGGCAGGACATGCCACATACCCTTCAGACCCTTCCCGCCCCCCCCTAGGCTGCTGTAGGTCCCCTTGAGTCCCCCCCACCTCCCCAAAAATCCTTGTCTGACCCTCCCCAGGCTGCTAGTGGGACCCCTGAGTCTCCCCAAAACTCTCCTCTGACCCCTCAGGCTGCTGGCAGGACACCCCACATCCCCCCCCCCCGCACCCCCAAACCCCCTCTTTGACCCCTCAGGCTGCTGGCAGGACATCTCATGCCCCTTGAAAACCCCTCTCTGACCCCACCAGGCTGCTGACAGGACCCCTCAAGTCCCCCCAACCCCCACCAAAAGCCCCATCCAATGTCCCCCAGGCTGCCAGTAGGACCCCCTGAGTCCCCCTCAGCCCCCTCAGACACTCCTCTCTCCAAACCCCAAGGCTACCATCGGGACACTCCACTTCCCCCCCAGGCCCCCCAGATCCCCTCCCTGACCCCCCCCGGCTGCCAGCAGGACACCCCATATCCCCCCCCAGCCCCCCAAACCCCTTCTCTGACGCTCCAGGCTGCTGGCAGGACACCCTGTGTCCCCCCCAGCCCCCCATAACCCCCTCTCTGACCTCCGAGGCTGCTAGCAGAACACCCCATCTCCCCCAAAATCCCATCTCTGACCCCCTAGGCTGCTGGTGGGCTACCCCCGTCCCCCCCAGACCCCCCCTCCGCACTCACAGCCTTGCCAGGCCGTGCCCAGGTGCAGATGAGTCCTTCCTGGCAGGCGGTGACGATACAATCCTCCAAGAAGAGCAGCACCGTCAGCCGCTCGTGGGCGATCTTCTTGCAAACGAGGGGCTCCAGCAGCGGCACCTCGTGAATTCGGGGGCAAAGCGCCGTCCCCAGCACCTTGGCTGTATCCAGCCGTCCCCGGGATCCAGCACCGCCGGGAGGTTTTTCCCCACTTCGACTGATGTTGCCCAAACTGTGATAACGTTTGTGCTCTTTTTCGGAACCGGAGGGTCCTTTACGTTCCTGTAGCGTCAACGTGGCGAAACGACCGACGCTGAAAGCCGGGGGGACGTCGGGAGGGGGACCACGGGCTGAACCCGTCCCTGCCGGCTGCGGGAGGCTGTTGGAGCGGGAGAGGGAGCGGGGCAGCCCTGGCACAGGGACACCGGAATCCCCCGGTCCGGTGAGGGTACGGGTGCGGGACAGGGAGGGCCGAGGGTAGAGGACGTCCTCGGTCAGGTCCCACAGGCAGAACTGGGTGTCCTGGCCGGCCGAGCCGAAGCGGTAGGTGACAGCGGGCGAGCGGTGGACGAGGGGATCGGGGGGTTCGTCCTCCTCCTCGCCCCCGCTGAGCTCGGGGGGCTGCGGGGCCTGCGCTGCCCCAGTGAAGGGATCGAAGGCCACAGCGTTGACCCAAGACTTGTGACCGTGACCTCGGGCCACCACCCGCCCCTCAGCGAAGGACCAGACGGTCACCAGGTCGTCCTCGCCCCCCGTCACCACGTATCGCCCGTCGGGGCTCCAGCAGACACAGAGTAACCCCCCGAAATAACTCTTCATCATCCCCTGGAGCAACATGGAGTCGAAGTGGAAGACGCGCAGGCAGCCATCCTGGCTGACGCAGGCCAGCGAGCGCCCGTCCGGCGAGAAGGCGAATTCGTTGAGGGCCCCTTCGCCCACCGCCCATTTGAGGAGGGGGTTTCGGGGGGTTTTGCTCTTACAGGCGAAGACGCTGAAGCCCTCGCCCTGCGTCAGGAGGTTGTACTGAGGGGCCGCGGCCCCGCAGGGCTGCTCGGCGTCGTACAGGTACAGGTGGCCGCTGGCGTGGGAGGCCAGGAAGAGTCGCTCCGTCTCCGGCAGCCATTTGACAAAGGTCACCTTTGTCTTGTCAATCAGGCGCTGCGGGGAAACGGAGGGGGCGGGAAAGGGGGTGAGGGGGGCAGGATTGGGCCCTCCCGGACATATCTGGGGACGCGGATTGGCAGCATGGTGCCACGCCGGGGTGTTGCCGAGGGCAAAGCCCATACTGGCACGTTTGGGGACATTTGGGGGCAGAAATGAGGGCCGAGGCACAACCCTGGGGTGTCACCCAGGGCAAAGCCAAAAAAGGGACATTTGGGGACCCAAATTTCTGTCATGGCACAGCCCTGGGGTGTCACTGAGGGCAAAGCCCAAACCAGCACATTTGGGGACACGAATGGGGACATTTGGGACATAAGTGTGCGCTACGGTACAAACCTGAGGTGTCACAAGGGCAAAGCTAAAAAAGGAACATATGGGGATGTTTGGGGACAGAAGCGAGGGCTGAGGGACAACCCCAAAGTGTCACTAAGGGCAAAGGCAGAAAAGCGACATTTGGGGACCCAAGTCAGGGCATCTGGGGACCCGAATCCATGTCACAGCGCAGCCCTGGGGTGTCAGCAAGGGCACAGCCTGAACCAGCAAATTTGGGGACACAAGTAGGGCCATTTGGGGACACAAGTGACGGCTGAGGGACAACCCTGAAATGTCACAGAAGGCAAAGGCAAAAAAGGGACATTTGGGGACCAAAATCGGGGCATTTGGGGACTGAAATCCATGTCATGGTGCAGCCCCAGGGCATTGCCCAGGGCAAAGCCCAAACCAGCACACTTGAGGACACAAATGGGGACATCTGGGGACACAAGCGACGGCTGAGGCACAACCCCGGTGCATCACTGAGGGCAGAGCCCGAACTGGCACATTTAGGGACACGAATGGGGATGTCTGGGGACAGAAGCAAGGGCTGAGACACAACCCTGGAATGTCACTGAGGGCAAAGGCAAAAAGGGACATCTGGGGACCCGAATCGGTGTCACGGTGCAGCCCCAACTCTCTCTGGGATCCGCCATCGCGGGCCCTGAACGAAGTCAGCCCCTACTGACCACCACCATCTCTCAGGGCAAACCAGGGCCCATCCGGTGTCTCCCCATGCCTGATGCTGGTGCGGTGGCAGGCCCTGAGGTGGGGGGCGTGGGCTCCCTGCACCCCCAGGGCCCGGGCGGGGCTCACCTCCTCGTTAAAAAGCTTGCTGGTGTCCTTCTTAACGAGGTCAAGGTACTGGACCTGCCCGGCTGAGAAGCCCACGAGGAGGGCGATGGTGTCGGCGGCAGCGGTGAACTGGTTGAAGTCATGGCAAGTCGGTTGCGTCCCCTTGTAAATGCGTTTGTCGATGGGTTTGTGCAGGTCCAGCGACTGCGGGGGGGGGGGGAGGGACAGGGACATCACTGAGGGGGGGATGTCACCGAGGGGAGGACACATCACTGAGGGCGGGGAGACCCCTGTGCCCACCCCACTGCTTCCAGGAGGGTCCTTGTCATCTTCACGCTGCTGCCTGGCCCATCCTGGGTCAAACACCCCCCCAGGCCGGGCCCCGGTGTCACTGTCACTGTCCCCACTGTCCCTATCCCCAGTGTCACCGCTAGCAGGTGGCTCCTGAGGGGTCTGGGGTCACTGTTCCTGTCCCCAGTGTCACCATCACAATTAGCAGGTGGCTCCTGGGGTCACTATTACTGTCCCCAGTGTCACCGTTCCTGTCTCCGGTGTCACCATCCCTGCTGTCCCCACTAGCGGGAGGTTCCGGGGGGGGCTGGGGTCACCGTTACTGTCCCCGGTGCCACCGTCACCATTAGCGTGTGACTCCAGGGTCACCGGCCCCGCCGTCCCCGTTAGCGGGGTGCTCCGGGGTCCTCGTCCCCGCTCGCCAGCCTCAGCCCCCGGTACCGGCCCTGCGGCCCCTGTAACGGCCCCGGTGCCCTCGCCGCCTCCGGCCCCCCCGCCACCCGTTACCGACCGGCCCCCCCCGCCCCGCTTCCCCCGTTACCCGGCGGTTCCCGCGACCACCGGAGCCGGCCCCGCCGTAGAAGTAAAGCTCCCGGCCTAGGTTGAAGCAGACGCGGCTCCGATCGGCCGGACCCCCCGGCTCCTCGGCGGGCGGCAGCGCCAGTCGCACCATGGACAAGCGCACCGGCGGCAGCGCGGCGGGGCCCGGGGCGGCGGCGGGGCCCGGGGCGGCGGCGGGCGGGGAGGGCCCGGGGGCGGCGGCGGGACCCGCGCGGGGCCGGGGCTCGGGGCCAAGCAGCCGGTACGAGCCTTCCCGGGTGCGGAACTGGCTCTTGAGCTCCAGCGGCTGCACCGGGAGCGACGCGGGACCGTCGCCCGCCCCCAGCGCCGCCGCCGCCATCTTCCCGCCGGAAGGACGTCACCGCCCGCCGGAAGCTACCCGCCCGCCGCCAACGCCATGGCAACGCGCTGAGTCACGCGGGGCCACGCCCCCTCGGACCCTGAGGCCACGCCCCCAGAGGGGCAAGGCTCAACCGCCACTCAAGCCACACGCCCCCTTGCGCGGCCCGGCTCCACCCGGGCTCTCGACTGCCACTCAAGCCCCGCCCCAAATCACACTCGACTCCCACTCAAGCCCCGCCCCCTCGGGCCCTGAGGCCACGCCCTCTTGAGGGACCAGGCTCGACCGCCACTCAAGCCCCGCCCCTTTTGCCCCACCCCCTCTGGGGAAGGCTCTGTGCACAGGTGCTCACCTGCCACTCAAGCCCTGCCCCCTCCGGCCGTGAAGCCACGCCCCCTTGGGCCAGGATCCGCCGCTGGTGCCCAGCCTCAAGCCCCACCCCTTCCCACCCGGGCCACACCCACACCCAGCCTCAGAGTGGGACAGGGCCCCCCCACCCCACGGAGGGGACCCCGGGGCACCCACCCCCAAGGAGACACGGCCCCCGCGCGGGTCCCACGCCTTTATTAAGCACAACAGCCCTGGGTGCAGGGGGGGTGGTGGTGCCCCCTACGCACCCATCAGCCCTCTGCTGGCCCTGGGGGGGCATCGGGGGCGCCCCCAGGGGGCATCTCGGGGCTCTGGGTGCCGGGGGGGGGCGGCTCCGAGGAGGGGGGGCTGCTGGGGGTCGCCTCAGAAGGGGGGGGCCCTGATGCGGTGGGCTCCACGCCAGCAGGGGGGTCCTGTGGAGAGAAAGGGAGGGTTAGAGACGGGCCCCCCTCCCCAAAAAGAGGCATGGTGGTGGGGGGCTGCATACCTTGGGAGGGGCTGTGGAGGGGTCAGTGGCGGTGTCAGGCGGGGACCTGTCCCCCCCCAGGCTCTCCTCGTCCTCGGGGACGCTGATGAAGATGGGCGGTGGCTCGAGGTCAGCCCCTCCGGAATCGGGGGGTGGCTCGGAAGTGGGGGGCCCAGTGCCAGGACCCCCACCTGGGGCCGGCGGTGCTGCCTTCCCTTTTGCCTCCTCCTCGCTTCCTCGCTTCGGGGGCTTCTCCTGGGGGGGGGGGGCACAGGAGGGGGCAGTAAGGGGGGGCCTTTAGCATGTGGGGGGGGGGCTGGGGGCACCCCGCCACCCCCCTCCGTGCACCCCCACCTCTCCAGGGGGTCCCTCGCGGGCATCGGGCTCGTGGCGGGCAGAAGCCTCCAGGATGGCCATGGTGGAGAGCGGAATGTGGGCTTGCTGCGGGGAGGGGGAACATGGGGTGCTCATGGAGGGGGGTCACGGCCACCCCCCACAGCCCCCTGGGTGTGCTGGGGTGGTGGTGCGTGGCCCCCCCAGGGTGGGGTGGGGGGTCACCTGGTGAGGGGTGAGGGCACGGACGTGGCTGAGCAGGGGCTCCCGTAGCTCGGGGCACTTGTCGAAGATGGCAGCCAGCTGGGGGGGCGGCAGCTGCAGCACCACCTGGAAGGACTGCGGCCTCGTGCGCTGGCAGCACTTGATGAAGCCCTCCCACACCTTGGGGTACTTCCACACCTGGGCGGGGTGACACAGACGGGGGGGTCACCCCCAGGCCCTGGCACCCAGGGGTGACACGGGGAGGAGTGGCCACCCATGGGTGCCTGAGGATGGGGGTGGGGAGTGGAGGGGCACCCATGGGGCAGACGCCTACATGGGGACACCCAGGGGGACAGCAGAGACAGACATCTGGGCTGTGACACCCAGAGACAGCAGGACAGGAGGGACAGACACCCACATGGGGACAGCCAGGGACAGCAGGAGGGGAGGGACTGAAATGCAGAGGGACAGGACAGACAGACACCGGGGCTGTGACACCCATGGACAGTGGGATGGGAGGGACAGACACCCAGGGATAAGGGGACAGGACAGACAGACACCCAGAGGGACAGAGGAACAGGACAGACAGACACGCAGAGGGACAGACACCGCCACAGAGACACCCAGGGACACCAGGACAGGCCAGACACCTGTGGGCACCAGGAAAGGATGAACAGACACCCAGAGGGACAGACACCCGCACCAGGACAGGACAGACACCTGCACCAAGGCACTGGGGGACAGCAGGACAGGACGGACAGACATGCAGAGGGCCAGACACCTGCACCAAAACACCAGGGGACAGCAGGACAGGACGGACAGACATGCAGAGGGCCATCAGGACAAGGTGACACACCCCGAGGCCGTGACACCCAGAAACCCACAGAAACAACAACCGCCCACCTCGAGGGACCCACCCCGAGGACCGCAAGGTGGGGACACCCGGATGGACGGTCAGCCAGCCGGACAGACAGACCGCCAGCCAGCCGGACAGACCTGCTTCATGATGAGGCGGGAGAGGATGTTCATGACGAAGCCGCCGAGGCGGGGGTACATGGTGAGGGCCTGGATGACGGTGCGCATCAGCAGCATGGGCAGGGGGCTCTGCTCCATCAGCTGCTGCATCACCACCGCCAGCACTTCCGAGGTGTAGACGTTGCGCTCGGCGAAGCACAGGTTGGTGGCTGCAAAGGGCAAAGTTGTCACCGCCCCGTCCCCGCGTGACACCCGGAGCGTCCCCTCGTGACACCCGGAGCGTCCCCCACCTTTGATGATGGATTTCATGTCGCACTTGGAGGAGTCGATGTTGTGCAGGGCGATCAGCAGCTCGCCCGGGTTCAGTGGGGACACGGCCGAGGCGCCGTCACCTGCCAGGGGACAGTGTGGGTGTGGCCCTGTCCCTCGGTCGGGGACAGGGCATGGCGGCCAGGTGCTGCGGTGGCCCCAGAGGTGAGGACCGGTCCTGGGGTCACCCTGTGTCCTCGCAGGTGTTCCCAGGGAGGTGCCATGTCCCGTGACCCACCCCCGGCTGGCCCTGTGTCCCCACAGCGAGCACTGGGACTGTCCCCAGGGTGTCCCACCCCAGGATGGCCCCGTGTCCCCACAGCGAGCACCAGGGGTGTCCCAGGGGTGTCCCAGGGGTATCCCAGGGGTGTCCCACCCCAAGTACATCCCACGTCCCACCCCAAGATGGCCCCACGTCCCCACAACGAGCACTAGGACTGTCCCCAGGGAGGTCCCACCCCAGGATGGCCCTGTGTCCCCACAGCGAGCACCAGGGGTGTCCCAGGGGTATCCCAGGGGTGTCCCACCCCAAGTACATCCCACGTCCCACCCCAAGATGGCCCCACGTCCCCACAACGAGCACTAGGACTGTCCCCAGGGAGGTCCCACGTCCCAGGGCTGTCCCCGTCCCCTACCGTGCTGCGTCCCCAGCAGGCGGTTGAAGACCTCCTTGACCACGATGGGGTTGAGCTTGATGAGTTTGGGCAGTGCCTGGATCACCTCTTTCTGCACCCAAAATGGCAGCGCTCAGTGGCGGGGGACGCGAGGGGAGGGGACGCGAGGGGAGGGGACGCGAGGGGAGGGGACGCGAGGGGAGGGGACGCTCTGACCTTCTCCAGCCCGTTGAGGACAGGGATGAGGAACCTCACGTCTGGCAGCCGCTTGTGATAGAGGTCGCGGACCCTTTTCACCAGCTCAGGCGAGGGGGGCACTGCCAGGAGGGGGTGACATGTCACCGCAGGGCACGTGCCACCCCGCCATGTCCCCCCGTCACCTACCTTTGTCCGTCAGGCTGTGCAGGCAGCGCGTCACCAACGTCTCGGCTCCCTTGGGACAGTTCTCCACCAGGAGCAGCAGCTCAGGCGAGTTCATCCCCATCCCACGTATCTACAGGGAAGCCACTGCTGGTGTCACCAGGCCACCATACGTCCCCTCAAGCGCCCCCCCAGCTACGCCGCGGGTCTCACCGGCTGCTCGATGACCCGCAGGACAGTGCGTTTGATGTCGGCGATGGCCTCGGTGTAGACGGAGGCCAGTTCGTGGATGAGTTTGTGGTTGTGGGGCAGCAGCGCCAGGTAGAGGTAGAGGCATTGCTTGATGGTCTCCTCTGTCCACGGCGCCGCCACCTCTGCGGCACAAAAAGTGTCACCGCAGCCCCTGGGACCCCCCGCAGCAGGCACCGTCCTGTCCCCCAAACTCACCGGTGTCCTTGTCGGCCCCGAAAAGGACAGAGGGTGGATTGGGGTGCACCAGGAGCTGCAGGTAGTTGAGGGCAAACTTCTCCACGTATTCCCGCAGCTGATCCTTCTCATACATGCGTTTGATGAAGAGCAGGGCCTGCTGGCGAACCTGCGGGGTGGCCCCGTGTCACCCCTGTGGGGACAACGGTGTCCCCTGGGGCGCCGGCGGCCGAGCCCCGCACTACTACCTTGTCCTTCTCGTGGGAGCTGAGGTCCAGCAGGACATGGAGGTACTGGAACTGCCGCGACGGCCGCTTGAAGATGAGGTCACGTAGCGTGGACATGCCCAGGTAGGTCCGGCTCTGCAGGGGGATGGTGGCGAGGGTGCATTGGGGCTTGTCCCCGTGTCCCCAACCCAGCGTGTCCGCAACCCCGCGGGTCCCCACCTCATCCTCGCAGTACTTGCGGATGACCTCCAGCGCGCTCTCGGTGATCAGCGGCGCCTCCAGCACCACTTTGGTGAAAATCCTGCCAGGAAATGGATGACACCAGGGTGGGGACATCACCGGGTGGGGTGTCCCATCCCCGGTGGCCCCGTCCTTACCCATCCTTCTGGTCGGGCTTCTCCTGGAGACCGGCGAGGAGCCCGATGAGACACTCATCGTAGCGTTCCAGGCTGCCAGCAGGGAAGCGGCTCAGGTAGACGTTGTACTCTTGGAAGAGCCAAGCGAAGGCCAGGTCGAGGCGCCCGCGGATGTCGTCGAGGATGAAGGCCAGCACCTCACTCTTCAGCGGCACCTCGAACTGCGTCACCAGCGAGGCCAGGATCTTCACACGGGCCTGCCGGGGAAGGCAAAAGGATCTGGGTGAGATTTTCGGGGGTGGGGGGCTCACCCTGACACCGGGGTGGGTGCTGGGTGTACCTGGGCGGCCCCGCTGCAGGCGACGGCACGCTCAGCGCGCAGGATGCGTTTGACGGCACCGAGCTTCAGCTTCTCCATCTGCACGTCGCTCAGCGGCTTCAGAACGTCGCCCAGGCGGAAAACCTTCTTGCGGCCGCCGGCGCCGGCCAGCCTTGAAGGAGGTGACGGTGGGGAGAAAAAGGGTCCGTCAGCACCCATGGGTGCTCCCCTGTGGGGGCGGCGGGGCAGCAAAGGGGGTCTCACCGGGGCTGCGTGGCCGGGATGATGGGTTCAGGGCGACGTTTGGCTTGGGGGGCTTCCTCCTCCAGCAGGTTGGCGGCCGAGCCTTGGGCACCCAGCACGGAGATGGCCTGGCCCTGGGCCAGCGCCGACAGCCGCCGTTTGATCACCACGCTCTCCGGTTTGGCCGTCTTCTCCTCCTTCGGTTCCTCCTTCAGGTGCTTTGTCTGCTCCACGCCTGGAAATGGTACGATGGAGACGCCTGACTCCTCGCCGGACCTCGGTTCAGGCTGAGGAGGGACTGGCCTCGTGTCTTCGGGGTGAGCCCGCGAGTGGGAACGCTCACGTACGAGGGAGTGAGAGAGTCAAAAAATGCTTCGAAAGGTGGTTTTGGAACCCTCGTGATTCAATGAGAGGGTCCTCATTGCTCTCCGCATCCGTGAGAATCGTTCTAACTCGATTCTAACTCCATTTTCCCCGTGTGTTTCTTCCACACGGAAATTAATAATGCTGACATTGCCACTGAACTTAACGAACCTTGTCAAACCACGGTTAAACTTATTAAATTCCATCCACCTTCTCAAACTCCCTCAAACTCTTATTTTACCTCAGTAATATCGCTGCTTCTCTTTCTGGCCAGGTGCACCCCACTCGCCCGCAACAAACGGGGAGGGGCGGATGGGTGAGCACCCCGAAAAGGCGCTGCCGTGGAGGGAAAGGAGCCGTGACACACACACACACGCACGCGGGTCCCACCCGCCGGTCCCCACTCACCCGGGCCGAGCCCCGCCGCTGTCATTTGGGTGGCCATGAGCCGGGAGAGGTGCTTGATCTGTGCCTCGGTGCCGGCCGACTCCACGGGGGTGTAGGTGGCCTGGAAGGAGGCGGGCATGGCCTCGGGCAGGTACACCATGCTGATCAGCACCTGCAAAAAGAAAAGAGGGAGACACACACACATCACCTGAGAGCCCCCTCCGAAAGCGATGCGTGTGTTCCCCCCTCCTCTCACCGCCGCGTCCCCTCACCAGGTTGGCGACGTTCTCCGGGGTGAGCAGCGGCTGCAGGAACTCGGCGGTGATGTCCGTGTCTGAGGGGACGCTGGCCTGGCCAGCCGCTTTGGGAGCCACCGCTGTCGTTGGCTCCAGGTCCTTGTCCTCATCATCCTCGCCCAAGGGGGGCTCTGCCGGGATGGGGGTCAGGGTCCCCTGGTGGTGCCCGGGGGCCCCAGGGAGGGAGCAGGGGGACTTGGGGAGGTCTGTTGTGCCACCGATGGTCCCCAGGAGAGGCGCTGGGAGGACTTGGGGGGTGTTTAATGCCACCACACACCCCCAGGAGGGCACTGGGAGGATCCTGAGGGGCACTGGGAGGACCTTAGGGCTGTTTAAGGCCACCACCCACCTCCAGTGTGACCAAGAAGGGACTGGGAGGACCCCAGGAGGGACTGGGAGGACTCTGAGGGGCACTTACTGCAACCACACGTCCCCAGAAGGGACTCGGAGGATCCTGAGGGGCACTGGGAAGACTTGGGGGTGGTTTAATGCCACCACCCACCTCCAGTGTGGCCAAGAAGGGACTGGGAAGACCCCAGGAGGAGCACTTAATGCCACCACAGGTCCCCAGCATGGACTGGGAGGACCCGGGGCGGATCTTGGGGGAGTTGTAATGCCACCACCTGTCCCCACTGGGGACTGGGAGGACCTGAGAGGCATTTAATGCCCCAGAGGGAGCCGAGAGGGCCCCCGAGAGCACGTAGTGCCACCGGGGAGGGGACGACAGCGAAACCCCAGCGTCTCACCAATCTTCATCTTCTTGAGGGCGGCATCAGGCTCGTCGCGGGGTCGTTTGCGGGCGTCGCGGGGGCTGGGCATGCTGCGGGCGATCTCGGCCTGCTGGGTGCCCAGGTCAACAAGGAGGGTGGTGATCTGGGGCTGGAAGTCCCCCGAGGACGGGTGCCGTAGGACGCTCAGGAGATGAAGCTTCAGGTTCTTCCGGACGCTGCTCACCTGCGACTTGGCCAGGGTGGGGGGCAGGTTGGCTGCAAAGGGTGGGGGACACCACGTTAGGGACGCTTGGGGACACCCGGGGACGTGGGACATCATGGTTTGGGTGGCATCGGGGTCTGCTGCCTGCAAGGGCAGGGGTGAGCCGGTGTCCTCGGTCAAGGTGGAAGATGGGTGCTTGGGAGCGGGACGTTTGGGTCCCCAGCCCCATGGGAGGTGGCCGTGGGGGACCTCAGGGATCCAGAACCCCGCAGGGGAGCGGGACCCCTGCACCCCCAAAGCGCTGTGGGGCCCGGACGGCGCTGGGGACGCTCCGTTTCCACGGGTGACGGTTACACCTGGTGGGAAGGCGTTTACCGTGGAGGGTCTCATAGGCTTGGATGACCTCAGCCATGAACATGGGCCGCTGGCGGGCGATGGTGGCCAGGGAGCCCAGCGCGGCCGTCAGGTTGATGCTGGAAATGGCCGGGTGCACCATGAACTTGAGGAGCTGCTCCAGGGCGGCCTTGCCTTCCTCCCACAACACGTCTGCGGGGACACGGCAGGGGTGGGGACGACACGCTCAGTTGTGCGTCCTCCATGTTGGGGAGGGGAACCCCCCCCTCCAAGAGCCCTGCACCCGCCAGCCTCACTGTATTTGATGTAAGGGTGATCCTTGGGGATGCGCTCGAGGCTGATGTCATTCTCGTGCCGTTTGGGGACGTCGGAGTCGGCCATGCGGGGCGAGAGGGTGATGATGAGCCCTTCCACAAACTTGATGGCGTGGGTGCGGATGCCGTCGTTGTCCGAGTCGAGGAGAAGGATGATGTCGCTGGCCATGGCCGCCATCATCTCCCAGCAAGCCTCCTGCAGCTCGCTGATCACCTTTGATTTCACCATCCACTGCAGGCAGGGAGGGGTTAAAGCGTGCAAGCTGGTCTCCCAGCACCCATGGGTGCTCCTGCATCCGCACCCAGGCGGTGCCTCACCTGCAGGGCCACCTTGTAGAGCTGGGTCATGGTGAGGATGGCCTTCTTCACCACGTTGACATTCTCGTCCTTCAGCAGCATGTTGAGGTTGGCGATGAGCTTCAGCAGCAGCTCGATGTCCCGTTTGCTAGGGCGGGGGGACACAAATGGGTGCTCCCCCACCCACATAATGGGCCCCCGGGAGAAAGGGGTGCTCAGCTGCTCAGCACCCACTGCTTGTGTCCCCAAAAGCCTGGATGGGGCACTTCTGTCTCCCTGGATGTGGGGGGTGGTGCTGTGTACCCCCAGGGCACCTAAATGGGTGCTCAGCACCCACAGTCCCCCCTGTGCCGGCCCCCCACAGGGTGACGCCCACCCCCAAGTGGGTGCTGAGCTCCCCTCCCATCTTACCAGGCCTCCTCAATGAAGCCCACCACGAACTTCCGCACCTCGATGGACTTGTCGACCTGGAAAGCGATGATCTCCTGTGGGGAGGAACATACACACAGGGGGCTCAGCACCAGGCTGGATCCATCCCAACCCCCCGGGATCCATCCCACACTCCCCCGGATCCATCCTGACCCCCCGGGATCCATCCCACACTCCCCCGGATCCATCCTGACCCCCCGGGATCCATCCCACACTCCCCCGGATCCATCCTGACCCCCCGGGATCCATCCCACACTCCCCCGGATCCATCCTGACCCCCTGGGATCCATCCCACACTCCCCCGGATCCATCCTGACCCCCTGGGATCCATCCCACACTCCCCCGGATCCATCCTGACCCCCTGGGATCCATCCCACACCCCCCCCGCGCACCTGTCCCACACTCCCCTGGATCCATCCCACCCCAGTCCCAGATCCATCCCACACCCTCCCCCTCACATCTAAGAAGTTGTCCAGCAGTGTGGGGTCTTTGTTGATGATCAGCTCCTGCACCTGGGGATGGGGGGACACAGTGGGACACGGGGGCGGGACCTCCCCCACCCCCACCCCGATCCCGCCGATCCGGGTGTGGGAAGTGGCCGCCCGCTCACCTGCTTGAGGATGTTGATCTTGGAGTCGTTGCTGATCAAGGCCGCCTGGTTGAGGAGATCCACCACCTGCGGGGACACCGAGGGGGTGGGGAGGCTGTCCCCAGCGTGTCCCCCCCGCCACAGGGCCACCCCAGATCCCCTCGAGGTCACCACAACCAGATCCCCAGGATCTGCTCCCCCACAGTGGATCCACCCCCAGCCCCCTGACCCGGGGATCCCACACATATCCCAGTGGATCCCAGGGACACCCCCCTACCCCCCCATCTTAGGGTTCCCAGGGATCCTCCCTTCTCCCTCCTGGATCCTGCCCCCCGCCCCGGTAGATCCCAAGGATCCCAAGGACCTTGTCTTCGCCCACCCCCCAGTAGATCCTGGAGATCCTCCCTCCCCCCTCCCACACCCTGGTCCCATGTCCCATCACCCCCTGCTGGTAGATCCCAGGGACCCTGTGTTGTCGTGCCCCCCACCCCCCGCAGTGGATCCCAGGGACCCGGGGGGTCCCTCCCGGTGATATCCCAGGGATCCTCCCTTCCCTCTCCCACCTCCTGCCCCCATTCAGGGACCCTGTCCCCGCACCCCCGCCTCAGATCCCAGGGATCCTCCTTTCCCCTTCCAGGATCCCAGCCCCGCCCCAGCAGATCCCGGGGATCCCCCCACCCCACCCCACCCCACCCCGTGGCACCCGGCCCCACCCGCTCGGAGGTGCTCATGCCGTCGCTGCCACACTCCTCCTCGCTGAAGAACTGGGAGGCCACACTCATGCGGGGGCTGGGGCCCTCGGCCCCGCCCGGCCCCGCCATGGCCCCGCCCTGTGAGGGGCACAGCTGCGTCACACCCCGCCCCACCCTGCCCCACGCCATAGGGCCCCAGCACCCCCTATACAGCCCCCAAGGGGCTCCAGACAGCACTGGGGGGGCCCTATAGGGCCCAGAGACACCCCCCCAGCCCCAGATGCTCTGTATGGCCCCAAAGATGCCCCATACGTCCTCAGGGTGCTCTATATGGCCCAGAAACTCCCTGTACAGCCCCCAGGATGCCCAATATGGCTCCTGGATGCTCTATATGGCCCAGAGACACCCCACACAGCCCCTGGGATGCTCTATATGGCTCCAGAATGCTCCATACAGCCATGAAATACCCCATACCGCCTTTCAGATGCTCTATACAGTCCTGTCATACTCTATAAGGCTCAGAAACATCCCATGCAGCCACTGGGATGCTATACAGGGTCCCAAAATGCTCTATACGGCCCAGACACATCCCACACAGCTCCTGGGATGCCCTACACAGCCCCATATGCTCTATACGGCCCAGAGGTGCCCCACGCAGCCCCTAAGATGCCTTATATGGTTGCAGGATGCTCTATATGGCCCAGAAGCATCTCATACAGCCCCCAGGATGTTCTATATGGCTCCTGGATCATCCATACAGTCCAGAAACTCCCTGCACAGCCCCCGAGATGCTCTATATTGCCCCAAGTTGCTCTATACGGCCCAGAGACTCCCCATACAGCCCCAGGATGCTCTATATGTCCCAGAAACAACCCATACAGCCCCTAAGATGACCTATATTGTCCCAGGATGCTCTGTACAGCCCAGAAACACCCCATACAACCCAGAAATGCCTCATACAGCCTCTAAGATGTTCTACATGATCCTGGATATTCTATATGGCTCAGGAACATCCTATGCAGTCCCTGGGATGCTCTATATGATCCCATGATGCTCTATAAGGCCCCAAAACATACCACACAGCCTCTGGGATGCCCTACATAGCTCCCATATGCTCTAAACAGCCCAGAGACACCCCACACGTCCCCTAAGATGCCCTATATGGCCACAGGGTGCTCTATATGGCCCAGAAACATCTCATACAGCCCCCGGGTGCCTTATATGGCCCCTGGATGGTCCGTATAGCCCAGAGACAACCCACATAGCCCCTAAGATGCTCTATATGGCCCAGAGATGCCTCATGCAGGCCCTGGGATTGCCCATATGGCCCAGAGACACCCGACAAAGCACCGGGATGCTCTGTGTTCCCAGGATGTTCTATATGGCCCAGAAACACCTCATACAGGCCCTGGAATGCTCTATATGGTCCTGGGATGCCTTATATGGGCCAGAAACATTCCATACAGGCCCTGGGATGCCCCATACAGCCCCAGGATGCCCTATATGGTCCTAGGATGCTCTCTATGGCTCAGAAACACCCTATACAGCCCAGGATGCTCTACATGGACCAGAGACACCCCATACAGCCCCTACGATGCTCTGTACTGCCCCAGAATGCTCTATATGACCCAGAGGCTCCCAACACAGCCGTAGGATGCTCTATACAGACCAGAGATGCCCTGCACATCCCCTCGGATGTCCTATACGGCCCCAGGATATTCCATAGGGCTCCTGGGATGCCCCACACAGCCCCAGCACATCCTATAAGGCCTGTGGGTTGCCTCAGGCACCTCCAGGTTGCCCTGTATGGCCCCAGGTTGCTCTATACAGCTCCTGGGCTGCAATACATAGCTCAGAAATGTCCCATATGGCCCCTGGATCCCCTATATGGCCTCTGGGATACTCCAGCTGCCCCTGGAGTGCCCTACACAGCCCCCAGGGCATCCCATACATCCCCCAAGCCACCGCTAAGCCAGGCCCCTATGCAGCGCCTGCCCTGGGCCCTGCCACCATGCCCCCCTATAGAACCCCACTCCCACACAGCCCCAGCCCCTATAGAGCTTCCCCCCACCCCAGCACAGGGCCCTGTAGAGCCCCCTGCCCCACAGCACTTCCACCCCCCTATGGCGCCCCAACTTCACATGCCCTGTATCCATAAGCACCCTATAGTGCTGACACACCGCCCGGCCCTTATGAAGCCCCTCTCCCCCACCCCTATAGGCACCTATAGCCCCCTGCACTCCCCATAGTGGCCTATAGCTGCCTGCACCCCTCCACAGGTGCCTGCTGCCTGCTCCATCCCCTTCACAGGCACACATAGCTCCCTGCACCCTCCCCTAGGTGCCTATAGCCCCCTACATCTGCCCTATAGCTGCCTATAGCTTCCTGCACCCTATAGGCACCTATAGCCACCTACATCTGGCCTATAGGTGCCTACAGCTCCCCGCACCCCCCCATAAGCGCCTATAGCCCCCTGTACTCATCCTAAAGCTGCCTACAGCCCCCTACACCTGCCCTATAGATGCCTATAGCACCCTACACCCCCCCATAGGCGTCTATAGCTACCTGCACACCCCCCATAGGCACCTATAGCCCCCTACATCTGCCCCATACCTCCCTTCCCCCACCCCCATAGGCCCCCTGTAGCCTCCCGCACCCACCCTCACCCCATAGGCACCTCCGCACCCCCTATGGCCTACCCCCCCGCCCCGAGCTCAATTCCTCCTACTCCCCGCCGCCACCCAGGACCCTATAGCGGCTCCCCCGCCCCCCCCGACTCCCCTATAGGGGCCTTATACCCCGCCAGCCCCACCCCACCCTCCACAGGGCCGCACCGCGCCGGGCCCCCCCGACCCCGCAATCACACCTCACCGCCCCCCGCGCGCTCCACGGCCTCCGCGAGCCCCTGCGCAGGCGCGGCACCGCCCCCCGTCGCGCGTCAGTGAGTGGGACCGGCCGAAAGCCCCGCCCCTTCCCCAGGCCCCGCCCCGGAGCCCAGCGGGGTTGAGCCACGTGACTTGGGGCTGGCGCGGCGCGACCCCCGAATTCCTCCCAATCCCCCCCAAATTTGCCTCCAACCCACCCCAAGCCCCTACCCCATTCCCCCCTACCCTCAAAAAATCAGCCAATCCACGGCTTAACCAACCCACCCCCCCAAAAAAATTGCTTTATTAACCAAAAATCCCCCTACAAAACCCCATCAGAGCTTTTGGGGGGGGGCCCCCCACCCCCCCGGGGTCAGGCACTTGTCACCCCCTCCCCCCAGGGCAGGGACCCCCAAACAACACCCCTGAGGGGGGGTTGTGGGGAAACTGAGGCACAGCAGGGTTTGAGGGAGGGGCTCAGGGGTCCCGCTCCCGCTTGATGTGGACGTCCCCGGCTAAAATGGCAGCGATCTCGCCTTGCATGAAGGCCCAGGGGAGGCCGGAGCCAGCCAGGGGACACCGGCCCCCGCTGGGACAGTGAACCTCCGCGCCAGCCCCCCGCACCCGGATGGCACGGCGTGAACATGGGAAGCAGAAGCGATGAGCTGGCACGGCAGGGCACTGCACAAAATGGGTGTCCTCCAACCGCCGCCGGCACAAACCGCAACGCAGAGCCACCACCAGCGCTGAATCCTCCACCGGACGTCGAGCGACTACGACAGGAGAGTCCTCGGGTGAAGATTCAGGTGACGGGTGACGACGGCGCGGTGGTTCATCCGGTTCTGGCGACGCTTTGCGGCGGCGGCGCGGCAGAACCGGCAGTGGGTGTTGTTGCGGTAAGGCGTCAGGCGCTGGTGGGTGGCGGAAAAAGCGGACGGCTTCGGTGAAAAGTTCACCCAAGAGCCGCCAATCACCGCTGCCCTGGCGTTTCTCGTATTCCAGGTATTTATATCCGGAGGAAATGGTTTTACCAGGCGACCGTAGGCAATCCTGGAACATCCGCTTCACCAGGCCTAGGGCGCCGGCGTATATGCTGCCGGAACCGCAGGGATATTCGGCAAAGAGCTTCAATTCAAACTCAAAGCCCGGCCGCGGTGCTGCGTCGAAAGCGAAGACTCGTCCCACCAGCGCATGGTCCTTGCGGAAGCGGACGTTGAAGGGAGCACAACCAGTGAGGGTGGCGAGGCGTTCCCGTACCGCCGGCGGTTTTCCCGGCCAGTCCTCGGCACGGCCACGCATGGCTTCGCTCAGCTCCGCCAGGCATTCGGTGTGGCGCGGCACGCCGCCATGCTCGCTTTCCCCTTCCTCGGAGCGGTTCAGCCCGCTGGGGGGCCGCGGAATTGGGGTGACGTTGCGGTGTCGGGTCTCAGCATGGCTGTGCCGGAGTCGCCGGGCTGCTTCTAACAACGGTTCAATACGGTCGGCGCCTTCGAAGTTGACGCAGCCACGGCAGACGGCCTCGCTGAAGTCCCACACCACGGCCCAGGGCATCTTGGGCAGGTCACACAGGTAACACCACTGCCGCCGCCGCCACGGCATGGCGGGGGCCGCCGGTGCCCCCTCCTCGGCACCGCCCCTTCTCCGATGGTCTCCCTCGGCGGGCTCTTCTCCGTGGGGTCCCCCCTGCGCAAAGAGCCCTCAGAGGGTCCCCCCTCAGCAGGGTCTCCTCAAAGCCCCTCCTCAGAGGGTCCCCCTGCTCACAGCCCCCCTGACAGGGTCCCTCCCTCACAGAGCCCCCTCAAAACCCCCCTTCAGAGGGTCGCCCCTCAGCAAAGATCCCTCAGAGGATCCCCTCACAGGGTCCCCCCCCAAAGCCCCCCTCAGAGGGTCCCCAAAGCGAAGACCCCTCACAGCCCCCCTCAGAGCATCCCGCCCTCAGCAGGACCCCCTCAAGGACCCCCCTCATAGAGCCCCCTCAGAGGATCGCCCCTCATAGACCCCCTCAAAGCCCCCCCCTCAGAGGGTCCCCCCCTCACAGATTCGCCCACAGCAAAGACCCCTCAGAGAGTCCCTCCTCACAGGGTAACCCCACGCCACAAGGTGCCCCCGAAGGTCCCCTCCCAGGCTGTCCCCCCGCCCCGAGCCTCCCCTCACAGGGGTCCCCCCCAACGCCTCCCTCCCCTCACATACCGGCCGCGCGCGCCTTAAAGGGGCCGCCGGAGCGCGGCGGGACGGGAGGGGACGGGGAGGGCACTGCGCCTGCGCGGGGTGGGGGCTCCCAGTGCGCCTGCGCGGGGGGTGGGTGGGCGTGCCTGTACGGGCAGGTTTGGGTGCTGTAGGGAGGCTGTGGGTGGGGTATGATGGGGGCTCTGGGGGGCTGTGGAGTGGCGGGTATGGTGGCAGCCGTTAGGGGAGCTATAGGGGCGCCTGCTTGGGGCGGCTATAGGGGACTGTATGGGGAGCTGGCTATAGGCCCTGGGGACTATAGGGACGGGGGGTACAAGGGCTAAAGGGGATGGGAATGTGGGTTTATAGGGGCCATGGGTATGGGGGCTACAGGGGTTGAGAGAGCTGAGGTATAGGGGCTGTGGGTATGGGGGCTGGGAGGATGGGGGTATAGGGGCGGGGGCTGCGGGGGCTGTGGGGACTATAGGGACCTGGGGGTCTATAGAGGGGGTTGGGGGCCTGGTGACTTCTGGGTTCTATGGAGGGTGGAGGGGAGTACGGGGGGCCATGGGGGTTGTGAGGAGCTATAGGGGTATGGGGATGTATGGGGGCTAGGGGGGCCGTGGGGGCTGAGAGTGGGCGAGGGTGGGGCTACGGGGGCCTATGGGGATCTATAGGGGCCTATGGGGGCTATAGGGGCTGGAGAAAGAGGTGGGGGGGGGTGACTGACGGGCCGTGGAGCCACCGAGGGTCCCCACCGACTGCAAGGCTGCGGCCCCATGGCACTGAGCCCCACGGACAGATGCGTGGACCCACGGACAAGACCCATGGACACAGTCCTGCCCCCCCGCCCCCCCAGTCTGTCCCGGAATAATTAAACCGGTTCGAGGCTCAGTTTTCCCCTCCTTGTGTGTGCCCCCCCCGTATCCCCTTCCCTTCTCCCCCCGGGCACGAGTGTGGCGGGACGTTGCCGCTAGCAAGGGGGAGGGGCGGAGCCGCGCCGTTAGCGAGGGAAGGGGGTGGGGCCACGCGGTGATCGGTGGAAGGGGGCGGGGCCGAACGCGCGGCTCCTTCCCAGCAGGGACGCCACATGCGCTCCTCCCGTTATCGGCTGTGGGGGGGGGGGTAATGACTGACAGCCGCAATAACCAATGGCTCTACGGAGGCGGGAAGCGGATTCCGCCTGACAGGCAATCGGAGCGGGAGGCTGGAGGGCAGGAGGGAGGGAGCGTTGCGGCTAACGGCCGCCAGGAGGGAGGTGGAGTGACGTTACAGATGGCAGCAGGAGCCAATGAGGCGGCGGGACGGGACGTGGCCGGCCAATGGGGCTGCGGGAGGGCGGGGCTGCGGCTGAGGTGGCGCCGGAGCGCGGCGGGCGGTGGGTGCCGGGGTCGGGGTACTGCGGGCGGCCCCGGGGTCCCTCGGTCCTCCCCCGGCCCGGTGACCGCCCAGGGGGCTCTCCGTGTCCCAGCAGCCCCCCGAGGCCGGCCTTCCCCCGGTATCTGCCGCCTGAACAGCCCCCCCCTCAAAGCCTGGGCTTCCCCAAAACAGGCCCCTCCCAAAGACCTGAGTCCCCCCAGGCAGCCCCCCTCACAAAGCCCTAAACTCCCCCAAAACAGCCCTTTCCCAAAGCCCTGAGCACTCCCAGGCAGCCCTCCTCCCCCAAAGCCCTTGCCTCCCCAAGCCCCCCCAAAGCCCTGGGCTCCCCCCGTGTCCCTCTGTGACACCCCCCCCCCCAAACCCTAGTCTCCAAATACCCGGGGGTCCCCTCCACTTGCTCCCCCTGTTGCCATGACCTCCCATCCCGCTCCCCCATCAATGTCCCCCCCAAACCACCCCCCCAATCCCCCCCCATGCACCCACCACCCCAAACCCCCCCCCCAACCCCAACCTGCTTCCTCTTTCCCGGGGTGCCCCCCTCCGCAAAAAGACACCCTGCCCTCAGCGCCATGGTGGAGCCACGGTACCTACAGGTGGGCGTCACCTTCCGCCATGGGGTCCACACCATCCGACTGATGCGTGCCCCCTCCAAGCTGGAGGTGGAGGTGGAGGCTCACCTCACCGCCGACACGTGGAGGGGGGAGTTCGACGCCGACTGTGAGTCCGTGGGGAGGTCGGGAGCTGAGGGGACCTCCCCCCCAAATGCCGACCCCCCCCGTTTTCCCTGCAGTCATCGAGGATTTGACCCGCAAAACAGGGAATTTTAAGCAATTTGGTATTTTTTGTGACATGCTGGAGTCGGCGTTGATGCAGGTGAGGCCGACACCGCTCCCTGTGCCACCGCGGCGTTTTGGGGGGGAGTCTCACCGCCCACCTCCCCATTTTTCCCCTTTTGCAGAGCAGCAGATCCGTCACCCTGGAGCTCCTCACTTACGCCGACCTGGAGACCCTCCGCAGCCAGAAAATGGGGGCAATTTCCCGGCCTCCGCTTTCCTCAGCGTCCCACCTCAATGCCAAGCGTTATCTCATCCTCGTCTACTCCGTTGAGTTCGACAGGTGACAGGCGGGACACGGGGTGGGGGGACACGGGGTGGGGATGACACCGCCTTATTCCATGGCCCACCCTCCAGGATCCACTACCCGCTGCCGCTGCCCTACGCCGGGAAGCTGGATCCTGCCGCGCTGCACCGGCTCGTCTGCGACCTGAGGGAGGAACTGGCTCAGCTCCGTGCTCAACGCAAGGACAGTCACCGGGACACCGAGATCCGGCGTTTGCAGGATGAGTGAGCGATGCCGGTCTCAGCGGGAAGGGTTTGGGGGGATCTCCTGGTTATCAGAGCGAGAAGGAACCCCCCTAAACCCGCACCCCACCCCAAAAACCAGGCTGCAGCGGGCGCTGGAGGAGAAGCAGGCACAGGCGGCAGCGCTGCGGCACACCGAGGAGAAGCTGACAAGGGAGAAGGCCCGGCACTGGCGTGAGCACCGGAAGCTGACCGCCGAGGTGGGTTGATGGTGGTTTGGGGGGGCTGCCAGCGCTTTTGGGGGGCTGCTGGGGTCGTGGCAAACCTTCCCTCCCTTGCAGCTGGCAGAGGCGACAGCGTCGGAGCAGAGGCTGCAACTGCAAGTGAAGAGCCTGACGGCCGAGCTGGCCTCATACAAGAGGGGGTGAGGGCTGGGGGGTAACGGGGGGCCCCCCAGTGATTGTGGCATGCCCCCCACCCCACCCTTAACAGCGCTGATCCCCTTGGCAGCCGCCGGACTCCCGCTGGCGCAGGCCCCCACCCCCAGGAGCGACGCTCTCTGTCCGACACCCGGCTGCCCCCGTCACGCTCGGCATCCCGGGAGAGCCGCAATTGCAGCCAGGGCCGCCCCCAGCCGCGGTCCCCGTCACCCGCAGGTGGAGAGGGGACACTTGGGGACACCCCACGGTCTGTGTGTGTGTGTCCCCCTCCCCACCCTGACACCCCCCTCTCCTCCCCACCAGGTCCCCGCCCGCCACGCTTCGACCCCACCGCCTTCGTCAGGGCCCGGCAGCGCCGGCAGAAGGAGGCCGAGCGCAAAAAGTAAGCGGTGACATCGGCGTTGTCACCATCACTGTCCCCTCCCTCCCCATGGGGCTCGGAGGGGGCCCACCCCAGCCGCCCCAAACAGCCCCCCACCCCTTGCCACCGTCTCCCTTGGGTGCAGCCAGCGGAGCAGGGCGGCTTTCGGCAGCACCAGCCTGGCGAGGAGTTCCTCGGGTGAGTGGGGAACGCGAGGGGTGGGTGGGGGGCACCCAGGGTGGGTTTGGAAGGTTTGGAGGGTAAAAGGGCACCCCACTGGGTGCTGGGGCTCCTTTCCCACCCACCCCCATTTCTCTCTGCAGCTGAAAGCTTCCGGAGCTGGCGCTCAGCGGTGAGCTCTGGCAGCGAAGCTGATGAGCGCTCTGAGCTGCTGCCCCCCAGGTAACTGCCGTGGTGGGGGTTGGGACCCCTGGGTGTGTCCCCCGGGCACGCCGAGCTCCCCCAGGCACCCCTAAAGCATGCCCCGCACCCTTGGGCAGGGGCAGGAGCGTGACCCGCACCCGGAGACTCCTGAGCACCTCATCCTGTAACAGCCCCGACAAGGTGAGTGGCTGCCCAGAAGCCTGGGACCACACCCCCAAACCCCCCCCCTCATTTTGGGGATCCCCCCGCAACCCCCAAAGCGGGGTAACTTGTGAGGGGGGACATACGCACCCCCTACTGGTGTCCCCCACCCACAGGCCCGTCGCCCAGCTGCTGGCCGCAAGCTGTCCGCAGGCAGCGCTGCCGCCAAGCGTGCCGGTAAAGGTGAGCCCCCCCCCCCCCCCTTTGATTTTTGGGGTGCCCCCCACTCCAGTTCAGGCTTTTTTTAACCCATTTTTCCCCTCTTCCTCCCTGCCCCCCTAGAGAACCACCATGAGGAGCCCGCAGCCAAGCTGTCTGAGATTGACACCCGGCTGCAGGCACTGCAGGAGTACATGGACAGACTGGCCACCCACATGTGACCCCCAGACCCCGCCGGGGGCCCCCAACCCAACCCACAAAGCCCTCCGTGGGGACACTCCCCCCCCCATCGTCGTCCCCTCCCTCCCCCCAGGGCGTGACAGCGCTGGCATGAGGCAAGCGTCCCCCCAAAATAAAGTCTTGTGTGTCCCCACAGCGTCCTGCTTCTTGGGGGGGGGGGTTGGGAGTGTGTCTGTGTCACCCCCCATCACTGTCCCCTTGTCTCCACTGCCCCCCCCCAGTGTCCTGCTGCTGGGGACACGGGCAGGGGGGACACCAGGGACATCACCAAGGGGTAACAGCGGGGGGTGGGGACATAAGACAGCCCGGGCCACCACAGTACCAGCCCCCCGCCAGGGCCACCACCATCCTCAAGTGCCACCGCCACGTGCCACCAGCACCTGTGACGCCTCGGGGGTGTCCCTGTCCCCTCCCCAGTGCCACCGCTGTCCCCATGCCACCACCGTGCTACCGCCAGCGCTTTATTCAGTTCTGCGTCACACAAAATGGTGGCGCTTGGGGATGACGGCGGCTGGGACCCATCACAGCCGTTTGGCAATGCCGCCACCGCCACTGATGTCACCAAAGCACGGGTGTCCCCGCGGGGGGGTTCTGGGGGCCACTGGTCGGCAGCCGGCCTTGGATGTCGGGCAGGAGGCGACAGGCGGTGACAATCTCGACGGCGGCGGCCACAGCGCGCAGGTCGCGGCGAGCCAGGCGCAGGCAGTCGGCGGCGGCGGCGGCGGTTGCTTGCGCTCGCCCCAAGGCCCCCCCCAGCCCCCCCAAATGCCGGGCAGCGCTGCCGTAGCTCTGCCGCAGGGCGCTGCCCACTGCCCCCTGCAGCCGCCCCGAACCCTCCCGCAGCCGCTGCTGCAGCAGCGAGGGGTCCCCCCGGCTGCCCCCCCAAACTGCTGCTGGTTCCTCCGGTGGCACCGCGGTGAGCTTCGGCCTCTCCTCCTCCTCCTCCTCCTCCTCCTCTTCTGTTTCGGAGGCTTCGCCAGGCACCTTCAGCCCTATCCCCGGGGTCCCCCTGGTCGCCCCCCCCGGCAGCTCCGGCTCCGAGTCGCTCTCGGAGGCTTCACCCGGCACCACCCTGGGGGGGCGGGGGGCGGCCATGGCCTGGGGCAGGGCATGGGGATCAGGGGGAGCAGCACCCCCGGGGACCCCAAACTTGGCCCCGGGGCCCTGTAGAGTCTCCGCCCCCCACCCCCCCCGTGCTCAGATACCCCCTGGACATCCCAGACACCCCCCCGAGACCTACAGGGACCCCAGACCCCCCCAGTCCCACACTGGCCCCCACACCCTCCAAACCCACGGGACCCCCAGCCCCACGGACACCCCCAGATCCCTTCCACGCTCACGGGGATCCCCGGCGCCCCCCCAACCCCCACGAACACCCCCCCACCCCACGGACCTCCGCCAGCCCCTCCAAGGCATCCCCCCAAAGCCTCACGGCGACCCCGGATCCCCCCCCGGCCTCACGGAACTCCCAGACCCCCCCAAACCGCCGGGGCCCCACCCCGTCCCCCCGGGGTTCTCTCACCTCCCGCCCAGCACCTCCGCAGGTCACATGACAGGCGGCCGGCGCCCCGTCACGCGGCACGCCGGGGCCGCGCGCCCGGAAACGCGTGCAGGGGCCGGGCGCTGCCAGCGCTCTGCGCACGCGCGGGACGGTTAGTGCGGGGTGCGCGCCCTGCCCCCTGTCGGCAGGAGGGGTGAGCGCAGCGGGGGGGGGGGGGCGGCCCCCCGTGTCCCCAACCCCAGGACCCCCGTGTCCCCCCGCCCCAGCGTGGCCCCGGGGCCCTCGCCCCGACCCAGGGACGTGGGGAGGCGGCGAGGGCTGGCGAAGGCTTTAATGGGGGCCCCGAGGGGTCCCGGTGGGCGACGCTGGCACCTTGCGGGGGCGGCCCGGGGCGGGGGGGCTGTCTGCCCGTGTCCCCATCGCCACCCCTGGCTGGGACCGGGACCGGGACCGGGACCGGGACCGGGACCAGGACCAGAACCAGGGGGGCACCGTGGGGGGGCGCTCCCAGCACCCCAGTAACTCCACAGCCTGTGGGTGGGACGTGCCCCACCCCAGAGGATGCTGCGCCCCCCCCCAGGGCCATGTGGCCCCCCCAGGCCCATGTGGCCCCCCCCATCCATACATCCCCCCCCTTAGTCCCATATAGACCCTCCAGCCTCATATGGCCACCCCCAGCCCCATAGGGTACCCCTGACCCTATAGGGTCCCCTCTATCCCCATAGGACCCCACCCCCAGCCCCATACGGTACCCCTGACCCTATAGGGTTCCCTCTGTCTCCATAGGACCCCCCTGGCCCCGTAGACACCCCTGACCCTATAGAATCCCCCCAGGCTCTATAGGGTGTCCTCTGTCCCCACAGGGTACCCCCCACCCCATAGGGTCCCTGGGTGGGGGTTCGCTGGATCAGGGGGACCCTGGGTGGGGGGCCCTAGGTGGGGGGTCCCTGGATGGGTGGGTGGGGTCCCTGGGCGAGGGTCCCTGCATGGGGTCCCTGGGTGGTGCTGGGACAGGGGGACCCGGGGGACACTGGTCCCCCCCTCTTGGTGACACATATGATACTTTTCAGGGTGCCAAGGCCACCGTGAGGAAATGCCACCACTGCCACCAGCCCCCGTGCAGGATCTGGCCCAGCCTGTTACGGCCCTGTGTCCCCCTGTCCTCTGTGTCACCCTGTCCCTCTGTCCCCCATCCCTCTGTCCTCCTGTCCCTGTGTCCCCCGTCCCTGTGTCCCCTGTCCCCTGTCCCTGTGTCCCCCGTGTCCTCCTGTCCCCATGTCCTGCTGTCCCTTCGTCCTTTGTGTCCTCCTGTCCCCATGTCCCCCATCCCTGTGTCCCCCGTCCTTGTGTCCCTGTGTCCCCCTGTCCCTGTGTCCCCCATCCCTGTGTCCCCCATCCCTGTGTCCCCCGTGTCCTCCTGTCCCCGTGTCCCGCTGTCCCTTTGTCCTTTGTGTCGTCCTGTCCCGCTGTCCCTTTGTCCTTTGTGTCCTCCTGTCCCCATGTCCCCCTGTCCCTGTGTCCCCCTGTCTCCCATGTCCTCTCTATCCCCTGCACCCCCTGCGTCCCCCTTGGCCCTCCCTTTCCCCATGTCCCTACATCCCTGTCCCCCACACTGTGCCTTCCACGTCCCCCCATGTCCCTGGTGTCCCACATGTCTGCCTCGCCACCCCCTATTAGTCCTTTCCAGGTCGGGGAGAGCCCAGAAGCTAGTTTTGGGCTGGAAAGCCCCAGTTTTGGTGGCAACCAGGGTGTCTGGCCAGCATCACTGGTACTGGTGGCAGGTGATTGTCAGCGGTGCTGGTGGCCAGCAGATGCTGCCTGTGCCCGGGCCAGCAGGTTCCTCTGGCAGGAGCCACTGGCCACAGGAAGCGGCGATGGCAGGGCGATGGCAGGGCGATGGCAGGGCGATGTCACGGCGATGGCAGGGTGATGATGGAGTGGCTGTGTCACTGCTGTCCCCTCAGCTCTGCCCACGGCGCCTGGCTCCTGGGCTGGCCCCGTGTCCCCGGTGTCCCTGCATCACCCATGTCCCCTCTATCCCCCCATGTCCATTCCCCCCCCATCCCGCCATATCCCCCCATCCCCCCATGTCCCCCCACCCCTCCATCCCCCCTACCCCTCCATCCCCCCCTACCCCTCTATCCCCCCATACCCCCTCCATCCCCCCATCCCAACCCCCCCCCCAACCCCAACCTGCTTCCTCTTTCCCGGGGTGCCCCCCCCAGTAGGAGACCCTGGGGCGCCCCCCTCCGCAAAAAGACACCCTCCCCTCAGCGCCATGGGGGAGCCACGGTACCTACGATACAAAAATCCGCGGATACTGTCCGTCAAAGTCCGAACTTCCCCATGAGAGGAAGCGGAGTATCCCGAAAGTTCCCGAAATAAAACTCAATAGCAACAGAGTCACTATTAAGCAGGCATCCTTTATTACAGCGCTGGGCAGCACTGGGGATTGATCCACCAGGAGTGCTGCAGTGATTCGGTAAACTTCCAAAGATTATAAAGTCATACATATTCATAAGATTCTCGAGGATTCATTAACATATGTAAAAGCTCAAGCTGCAGGCATAGTTGTCCTTTTCGTGGTCTTTGGGAGTCCTCCAGTGGTCTCTGATGGTCTTCCTCACCTATCCGCTGGCTGAACTTTGGGTTTCCTTTGCCCGTATATAGTCATTGAATGAGCTCCTCGGTCCTTTAGCCCTGGACTGTCACAAGGGGCTGATTTAAACTAGTTCCTCGAGTGCTTATCTCGGCACTGGTGTCCTGAGTCTCTGTTATCAATGAATTTACAAGCTTATGCACCATCTTTTTAATCCCATCTGGCACCAATCTGCATTCTTCAAATCCCTGAAACTATCTTTGCGAGGGAGGAAACCGCAAGAGAACAAGGATGTTTGTAGCTGTACGCTTCTACGGGAGAACTTATCTTGGGCCGCATATCCCCGGGACACAGGGCTCTACCCACCCTGGGGACAGTGATGCACAGACATCAATGTGATGGATGCAAAATGTCCGTTTATTTGGCTGCATCACACGCTTATATGGCTCTTGCGCTCCCTGTTCCTGCCACTCCTATGGGGAGGAGTCTGTCTTTCCGTGACATCCCGTGATCTTCCGGTCGCCGATCCCTGTCTATTCCCCTACAGATGTTTACAATAAGGATCAAGTCAAGGCCTGTCAGGGGTTGAGTTCTATCACCTACAGGTGGGCGTCACCTTCCGCCATGGGGTCCACACCATCCGACTGATGCGTGCCCCCTCCAAGCTGGAGGTGGAGGTGGAGGCTCACCTCACCGCCGACACGTGGAGGGGGGGGAGTTCGACGCCGACTGTGAGTCCGTGGGGAGGTCGGGAGCTGAGGGGACCTCCCCCCCAAATGCCGACCCCCCCCGTTTTCCCTGCAGTCATCGAGGATTTGACCCGCAAAACAGGGAATTTTAAGCAATTTGGTATTTTTTGTGACATGCTGGAGTCGGCGTTGATGCAGGTGAGGCCGACACCGCTCCCCGTGCCACCGCGGCGTTTTGGGGGGGAGTCTCACCGCCCACCTCCCCATTTTTCCCCTTCCGCAGAGCAGCGGATCCGTCACCCTGGAGCTCCTCACTTACGCCGACCTGGAGACCCTCCGCAGCCAGAAAATGGGGGCAATTTCCCGGCCTCCGCTTTCCTCAGCGTCCCACCTCAATGCCAAGCGTTATCTCATCCTCGTCTACTCCGTTGAGTTCGACAGGTGACAGGCGGGACACGGGGTGGGGGGACACGGGGTGGGGATGACACCGCCTTATTCCATGGCCCACCCTCCAGGATCCACTACCCGCTGCCGCTGCCCTACGCCGGGAAGCTGGATCCTGCCGCGCTGCACCGGCTCGTCTGCGACCTGAGGGAGGAACTGGCTCAGCTCCGTGCTCAACGCAAGGACAGTCACCGGGACACCGAGATCCGGCGTTTGCAGGATGAGTGAGCGATGCCGGTCTCAGCGGGAAGGGTTTGGGGGGATCCCCTGGTTATCAGAGCGAGAAGGAACCCCCCTAAACCCGCACCCCACCCCAAAAACCAGGCTGCAGCGGGCGCTGGAGGAGAAGCAGGCACAGGCGGCAGCGCTGCGGCACACCGAGGAGAAGCTGACAAGGGAGAAGGCCCGGCACTGGCGTGAGCACCGGAAGCTGACCGCCGAGGTGGGTTGATGGTGGTTTGGGGGGGCTGCCAGCGCTTTTGGGGGGCTGCTGGGGTCGTGGCAAACCTTCCCTCCCTTGCAGCTGGCAGAGGCGACAGCGTCGGAGCAGAGGCTGCAACTGCAAGTGAAGAGCCTGACGGCCGAGCTGGCCTCATACAAGAGGGGGTGAGGGCTGGGGGGTAACGGGGGGCCCCCCAGTGATTGTGGCATGCCCCCCACCCCACCCTTGACAGCGCTGATCCCCTTGGCAGCCGCCGGACTCCCGCTGGCGCAGGCCCCCACCCCCAGGAGCGACGCTCTCTGTCCGACACCCGGCTGCCCCCGTCACGCTCGGCATCCCGGGAGAGCCGCAGTTGCAGCCAGGGCCGCCCCCAGCCGCGGTCCCCGTCACCCGCAGGTGGAGAGGGGACACTTGGGGACACCCCACGGTCTGTGTGTGTGTGTCCCCCTCCCCACCCTGACACCCCCCTCTCCTCCCCACCAGGTCCCCGCCCGCCACGCTTCGACCCCACCGCCTTCGTCAGGGCCCGGCAGCGCCGGCAGAAGGAGGCCGAGCGCAAAAAGTAAGCGGTGACATCGGCGTTGTCACCATCACTGTCCCCTCCCTCCCCATGGGGCTCGGAGGGGGCCCACCCCAGCCGCCCCAAACAGCCCCCCACCCCTTGCCACCGTCTCCCTTGGGTGCAGCCAGCGGAGCAGGGCGGCTTTCGGCAGCACCAGCCTGGCGAGGAGTTCCTCGGGTGAGTGGGGAACGCGAGGGGTGGGTGGGGGGCACCCAGGGTGGGTTTGGAAGGTTTGGAGGGTAAAAGGGCACCCTCACAGAGCCCCCTCAAAACCCCCCTTCAGAGGGTCGCCCCTCAGCAAAGATCCCTCAGAGGATCCCCTCACAGGGTCCCCCCCCAAAGCCCCCCTCAGAGGGTCCCCAAAGCGAAGACCCCTCACAGCCCCCCTCAGAGCATCCCGCCCTCAGCAGGACCCCCTCAAGGACCCCCCTCATAGAGCCCCCTCAGAGGATCGCCCCTCATAGACCCCCTCAAAGCCCCCCCCTCAGAGGGTCCCCCCCTCACAGATTCGCCCACAGCAAAGACCCCTCAGAGAGTCCCTCCTCACAGGGTAACCCCACGCCACAAGGTGCCCCCGAAGGTCCCCTCCCAGGCTGTCCCCCCGCCCCGAGCCTCCCCTCACAGGGGTCCCCCCCAACGCCTCCCTCCCCTCACATACCGGCCGCGCGCGCCTTAAAGGGGCCGCCGGAGCGCGGCGGGACGGGAGGGGACGGGGAGGGCACTGCGCCTGCGCGGGGTGGGGGCTCCCAGTGCGCCTGCGCGGGTTGGGGGCTCCCAGTGCGCCTGCGCGGGGGGTGGGTGGGCGTGCCTGTACGGGCAGGTTTAGGTGCTGTAGGGAGGCTGTGGGTGGGGTATGATGGGGGCTCTGGGGGGCTGTGGAGTGGCGGGTATGGTGGCAGCCGTTAGGGGAGCTATAGGGGCGCCTGCTTGGGGCGGCTATAGGGGACTGTATGGGGAGCTGGCTATAGGCCCTGGGGACTATAGGGACGGGGGGTACAAGGGCTAAAGGGGATGGGAATGTGGGTTTATAGGGGCCATGGGTATGGGGGCTACAGGGGTTGAGAGAGCTGAGGTATAGGGGCTGTGGGTATGGGGGCTGGGAGGATGGGGGTATAGGGGCGGGGGCTGCGGGGGCTGTGGGGACTATAGGGACCTGGGGGTCTATAGAGGGGGTTGGGGGCCTGGTGACTTCTGGGTTCTATGGAGGGTGGAGGGGAGTACGGGGGGCCATGGGGGTTGTGAGGAGCTATAGGGGTATGGGGATGTATGGGGGCTAGGGGGGCCGTGGGGGCTGAGAGTGGGCGAGGGTGGGGCTACGGGGGCCTATGGGGATCTAGAGGGGCCTATGGGGGCTATAGGGGCTGGAGAAAGAGGTGGGGGGGGGTGACTGACGGGCCCCAGAGTGGCACCGCGCACATCCCGTGGGCGTGGAGCCACCGAGGGTCCCCACCGACTGCAAGGCTGCGGCCCCATGGCACTGAGCCCCACGGACAGATGCGTGGACCCACGGACAAGACCCATGGACACAGTCCTGCCCCCCCGCCCCCCCAGTCTGTCCCGGAATAATTAAACCGGTTCGAGGCTCAGTTTTCCCCTCCTTGTGTGTGCCCCCCCCGTATCCCCTTCCCTTCTCCCCCCGGGCACGAGTGTGGCGGGACGTTGCCGCTAGCAAGGGGGAGGGGCGGAGCCGCGCCGTTAGCGAGGGAAGGGGGTGGGGCCACGCGGTGATCGGTGGAAGGGGGCGGGGCCGAACGCGCGGCTCCTTCCCAGCAGGGACGCCACATGCGCTCCTCCCGTTATCGGCTGTGGGGGGGGGGGGGGGTAATGACTGACAGCCGCAATAACCAATGGCTCTACGGAGGCGGGAAGCGGATTCCGCCTGACAGGCAATCGGAGCGGGAGGCTGGAGGGCAGGAGGGAGGGAGCGTTGCGGCTAACGGCCGCCAGGAGGGAGGTGGAGTGACGTTACAGATGGCAGCAGGAGCCAATGAGGCGGCGGGACGGGACGTGGCCGGCCAATGGGGCTGCGGGAGGGCGGGGCTGCGGCTGAGGTGGCGCCGGAGCGCGGCGGGCGGTGGGTGCCGGGGTCGGGGTACTGCGGGCGGCCCCGGGGTCCCTCGGTCCTCCCCCGGCCCGGTGACCGCCCAGGGGGCTCTCCGTGTCCCAGCAGCCCCCCGAGGCCGGCCTTCCCCCGGTATCTGCCGCCTGAACAGCCCCCCCCTCAAAGCCTGGGCTTCCCCAAAACAGGCCCCTCCCAAAGACCTGAGTCCCCCCAGGCAGCCCCCCTCACAAAGCCCTAAACTCCCCCAAAACAGCCCTTTCCCAAAGCCCTGAGCACTCCCAGGCAGCCCTCCTCCCCCAAAGCCCTTGCCTCCCCAAGCCCCCCCAAAGTCCTGGGCTCCCCCCGTGTCCCTCTATGACACCCCCCCCCCCCAAACCCTAGTCTCCAAATACCCGGGGGTCCCCTCCACTTGCTCCCCCTGTTGCCATGACCTCCCATCCCGCTCCCCCATCAATGTCCCCCCCAAACCACCCCCCCAATCCCCCCCCATGCACCCACCACCCCAAACCCCCCCCCCAACCCCAACCTGCTTCCTCTTTCCCGGGGTGCCCCCCTCCGCAAAAAGACACCCTGCCCTCAGCGCCATGGGGGAGGCACGGTACCTACAGGTGGGCGTCACCTTCCGCCATGGGGTCCACACCATCCGACTGATGCGTGCCCCCTCCAAGCTGGAGGTGGAGGTGGAGGCTCACCTCACCGCCGACACGTGGAGGGGGGGGAGTTCGACGCCGACTGTGAGTCCGTGGGGAGGTCGGGAGCTGAGGGGACCTCCCCCCCAAATGCCGACCCCCCCCGTTTTCCCTGCAGTCATCGAGGATTTGACCCGCAAAACAGGGAATTTTAAGCAATTTGGTATTTTTTGTGACATGCTGGAGTCGGCGTTGATGCAGGTGAGGCCGACACCGCTCCCCGTGCCACCGCGGCGTTTTGGGGGGGAGTCTCACCGCCCACCTCCCCATTTTTCCCCTTCCGCAGAGCAGCGGATCCGTCACCCTGGAGCTCCTCACTTACGCCGACCTGGAGACCCTCCGCAGCCAGAAAATGGGGGCAATTTCCCGGCCTCCGCTTTCCTCAGCGTCCCACCTCAATGCCAAGCGTTATCTCATCCTCGTCTACTCCGTTGAGTTCGACAGGTGACAGGCGGGACACGGGGTGGGGGGACACGGGGTGGGGATGACACCGCCTTATTCCATGGCCCACCCTCCAGGATCCACTACCCGCTGCCGCTGCCCTACGCCGGGAAGCTGGATCCTGCCGCGCTGCACCGGCTCGTCTGCGACCTGAGGGAGGAACTGGCTCAGCTCCGTGCTCAACGCAAGGACAGTCACCGGGACACCGAGATCCGGCGTTTGCAGGATGAGTGAGCGATGCCGGTCTCAGCGGGAAGGGTTTGGGGGGATCCCCTGGTTATCAGAGCGAGAAGGAACCCCCCTAAACCCGCACCCCACCCCAAAAACCAGGCTGCAGCGGGCGCTGGAGGAGAAGCAGGCACAGGCGGCAGCGCTGCGGCACACCGAGGAGAAGCTGACAAGGGAGAAGGCCCGGCACTGGCGTGAGCACCGGAAGCTGACCGCCGAGGTGGGTTGATGGTGGTTTGGGGGGGCTGCCAGCGCTTTTGGGGGGCTGCTGGGGTCGTGGCAAACCTTCCCTCCCTTGCAGCTGGCAGAGGCGACAGCGTCGGAGCAGAGGCTGCAACTGCAAGTGAAGAGCCTGACGGCCGAGCTGGCCTCATACAAGAGGGGGTGAGGGCTGGGGGGTAACGGGGGGCCCCCCAGTGATTGTGGCATGCCCCCCACCCCACCCTTGACAGCGCTGATCCCCTTGGCAGCCGCCGGACTCCCGCTGGCGCAGGCCCCCACCCCCAGGAGCGACGCTCTCTGTCCGACACCCGGCTGCCCCCGTCACGCTCGGCATCCCGGGAGAGCCGCAATTGCAGCCAGGGCCGCCCCCAGCCGCGGTCCCCGTCACCCGCAGGTGGAGAGGGGACACCCCACGGTCTGTGTGTGTGTGTCCCCCTCCCCACCCTGACACCCCCCTCTCCTCCCCACCAGGTCCCCGCCCGCCACGCTTCGACCCCACCGCCTTCGTCAGGGCCCGGCAGCGCCGGCAGAAGGAGGCCGAGCGCAAAAAGTAAGCGGTGACATCGGCGTTGTCACCATCACTGTCCCCTCCCTCCCCATGGGGCTCGGAGGGGGCCCACCCCAGCCGCCCCAAACAGCCCCCCACCCCTTGCCACCGTCTCCCTTGGGTGCAGCCAGCGGAGCAGGGCGGCTTTCGGCAGCACCAGCCTGGCGAGGAGTTCCTCGGGTGAGTGCGGAACGCGAGGGGTGGGTGGGGGGCACCCAGGGTGGGTTTGGAAGGTTTGGAGGGTAAAAGGGCACCCTCACAGAGCCCCCTCAAAACCCCCCTTCAGAGGGTCGCCCCTCAGCAAAGATCCCTCAGAGGATCCCCTCACAGGGTCCCCCCCCAAAGCCCCCCTCAGAGGGTCCCCAAAGCGAAGACCCCTCACAGCCCCCCTCAGAGCATCCCGCCCTCAGCAGGACCCCCTCAAGGATCCCCCCTCATAGAGCCCCCTCAGAGGATCGCCCCTCATAGACCCCCTCAAAGCCCCCCCCTCAGAGGGTCCCCCCCTCACAGATTCGCCCACAGCAAAGACCCCTCAGAGAGTCCCTCCTCACAGGGTAACCCCACGCCACAAGGTGCCCCCGAAGGTCCCCTCCCAGGCTGTCCCCCCGCCCCGAGCCTCCCCTCACAGGGGTCCCCCCCAACGCCTCCCTCCCCTCACATACCGGCCGCGCGCGCCTTAAAGGGGCCGCCGGAGCGCGGCGGGACGGGAGGGGACGGGGAGGGCACTGCGCCTGCGCGGGGTGGGGGCTCCCAGTGCGCCTGCGCGGGTTGGGGGCTCCCAGTGCGCCTGCGCGGGGGGTGGGTGGGCGTGCCTGTACGGGCAGGTTTAGGTGCTGTAGGGAGGCTGTGGGTGGGGTATGATGGGGGCTCTGGGGGGCTGTGGAGTGGCGGGTATGGTGGCAGCCGTTAGGGGAGCTATAGGGGCGCCTGCTTGGGGCGGCTATAGGGGACTGTATGGGGAGCTGGCTATAGGCCCTGGGGACTATAGGGACGGGGGGTACAAGGGCTAAAGGGGATGGGAATGTGGGTTTATAGGGGCCATGGGTATGGGGGCTACAGGGGTTGAGAGAGCTGAGGTATAGGGGCTGTGGGTATGGGGGCTGGGAGGATGGGGGTATAGGGGCGGGGGCTGCGGGGGCTGCGGGGGCTGTGGGGACTATAGGGACCTGGGGGTCTATAGAGGGGGTTGGGGGCCTGGTGACTTCTGGGTTCTATGGAGGGTGGAGGGGAGTACGGGGGGCCATGGGGGTTGTGAGGAGCTATAGGGGTATGGGGATGTATGGGGGCTAGGGGGGCCGTGGGGGCTGAGAGTGGGCGAGGGTGGGGCTACGGGGGCCTATGGGGATCTATAGGGGCCTATGGGGGCTATAGGGGCTGGAGAAAGAGGTGGGGGGGGGTGACTGACGGGCCGTGGAGCCACCGAGGGTCCCCACCGACTGCAAGGCTGCGGCCCCATGGCACTGAGCCCCACGGACAGATGCGTGGACCCACGGACAAGACCCATGGACACAGTCCTGCCCCCCCGCCCCCCCAGTCTGTCCCGGAATAATTAAACCGGTTCGAGGCTCAGTTTTCCCCTCCTTGTGTGTGCCCCCCCCGTATCCCCTTCCCTTCTCCCCCCGGGCACGAGTGTGGCGGGACGTTGCCGCTAGCAAGGGGGAGGGGCGGAGCCGCGCCGTTAGCGAGGGAAGGGGGTGGGGCCACGCGGTGATCGGTGGAAGGGGGCGGGGCCGAACGCGCGGCTCCTTCCCAGCAGGGACGCCACATGCGCTCCTCCCGTTATCGGCTGTGGGGGGGGGGGGTAATGACTGACAGCCGCAATAACCAATGGCTCTACGGAGGCGGGAAGCGGATTCCGCCTGACAGGCAATCGGAGCGGGAGGCTGGAGGGCAGGAGGGAGGGAGCGTTGCGGCTAACGGCCGCCAGGAGGGAGGTGGAGTGACGTTACAGATGGCAGCAGGAGCCAATGAGGCGGCGGGACGGGACGTGGCCGGCCAATGGGGCTGCGGGAGGGCGGGGCTGCGGCTGAGGTGGCGCCGGAGCGCGGCGGGCGGTGGGTGCCGGGGTCGGGGTACTGCGGGCGGCCCCGGGGTCCCTCGGTCCTCCCCCGGCCCGGTGACCGCCCAGGGGGCTCTCCGTGTCCCAGCAGCCCCCCGAGGCCGGCCTTCCCCCGGTATCTGCCGCCTGAACAGCCCCCCCCCTCAAAGCCTGGGCTTCCCCAAAACAGGCCCCTCCCAAAGACCTGAGTCCCCCCAGGCAGCCCCCCTCACAAAGCCCTAAACTCCCCCAAAACAGCCCTTTCCCAAAGCCCTGAGCACTCCCAGGCAGCCCTCCTCCCCCAAAGCCCTTGCCTCCCCAAGCCCCCCCAAAGCCCTGGGCTCCCCCCGTGTCCCTCTGTGACACCCCCCCCCCCAAACCCTAGTCTCCAAATACCCGGGGGTCCCCCCCACTTGCTCCCCCTGTTGCCATGACCTCCCATCCCGCTCCCCCATCAATGTCCCCCCCAAACCACCCCCCCAATTCCCCCCCATGCACCCACCACCCCAAACCCCCC
>NC_134305.1:0-77697 GCF_949628215.1 Phalacrocorax aristotelis | reverse complement strand
CTCCCAGGAGAATTTAACCCACCCTGGGGGGGATTAAACCCCTCCACCAAAAGGATTAGAAGTCATTTGGGAGGATTAACCCCACCCAGAAAGTTAAAACCACCCTGGGATGATTAAACCGCCCTCACCCAGGAGGATTAAACCCCCCCCTGGGAGGATTAACCCCCACCTCCCAAGGGATTAAAAGTCCCCTGAGAGGATTTATCACCCCCCTGGGAGGATTAAACTCCCCTCCAGGAAGATTAAAACTGCTCCTGGGAGGATTAAACCCCCTCCCAGGAGGATTGAACCCCATCTCTGGGAGAATTAAAGTTCCCTTGAAGGATTAAACCCCACCAGGGGGATTGGAAACCCTGGGAGAGGTGGATTAAAATCCAATTAAAGCCCGCCCCCCGGGCTGGGATTGCTCTCACACACACACGCCCTGGATGCTCTTTTTCTGCAAAATCCCCCAGTTTTGGCTGCTTTGTATTTATTCACTCACCCCCCTGGGAGGGGTCAGCACCCTCCTGGGGCGTTTGCTGCACGCGCCGTGTTTGCACCCTCATTCCTGCTGTGAAAAATGGGGATTTTGGGCCAAACTTGCCCCCGCGTGGCTCCGCTTGGGGCGGGGGGGGGTGTCCTAAAAAAAAGGAGTATTTTTTTGGGGCACAGTGCAGGAAATGGGTGGTTTCGGCCCTGGTTTTTGCAGCCCCTGCTGTCAGCGCGGGGAAGCAGGGTGGGAGGAGCTGGGCTGGGAAATAAAAACTGTGGGAAAAGCCCAAATTTGTCCTCGATTTATTCACAGGACCCCCAAATAAAGGACACACACCCCTCTCCCCCCCCCCCCCCCCCCCCAGTTTGCAGCCACTGTGCGCAAATTTTTGCTGATTAACCTGAAAATTAGGTTTGCCCAGTTTGAGAAGGCTGGTCTGCCGCCCTTCCCCAGTTTGTAGGGGCTCCCCAGGCTGCAAAACCCAGTTGGCAACTGGTTCCCAGTCCGCCAAGCCCAGTTCCCAGTTTACCACTGTGCCCCAGTTTGCTGCTGCTCATTCCCAGTTTGCCACCGGTTCCCAGTTTGCAGGTGATTCCAGTTTGCACAGCCCAGTTCCCAGTTTGCAACTGCCTCCCAGCGCCCGGTTCCCAGCTTGCCGCTGCTCCCTCCCAGTTTGCCACGGGTTCCCAGTTTGCTGCTGCGTCCCAGTTTGCACAGCCCAGTTCCCAGTCTGCAGCTGGTTCCACTCCACAAAACGCAGTGTGCAACTGGTTTCCAGCTCCCCGCTCCCAGTTTGCAGCTGGCTCCCAGCTCGCAGCGCCCAGTTCCCAGCTGCCTCCCAGTTCCAGTTCCCAGTTTACCACGGCTTCCCAGTTTCCAACACCCAGCTCCCAGTTCGCAACTGGTCCCAGTCCCCCAGCCCACCCCAGTTAGCGCCCACCTCCCCATTTCCTCCCTCCGGCCCCTCCCCCTTCTCCCCCCCCCATAAAACTCCACAAAACTCCAGAATTATTATCATTATATTTTTTTTTTTCCTCATCTTCCTTTTTTTCCCTCCGTTTTTTTCCTCTCTCCTGGGGTCAGGATCGGGCCCGGCCGCACACCCCCTCCCCCCCCCCGAGTGTGAAACATTACGGGGGGGGGGGGATGGGTTTGTTTTTTTCATGCACAAATCGCATCAGCCCCGAAAATACCACAAAATTGTTAAAAATGTCCTTAAAAGAAGCAGAAAAAGGCAAATCTATCACCAAAACTACAAGGGGGGGGGTCGTTAGGCCCTAAAAAAAAAAAAAAAACGCGGAACCGTTAATGCCGGTGGAAAAAAACCCCCGAAATGACCCAAAAATTCCTCTTTTTTCCTTCTTTTTGATTAATGAGGGATTTTGTGTTTTTTTTTAATATACAGTGGGGGGGGGGAGTCGCCGTTTTTAATTACTTAAAGAATAACTTACGTCCTGGTTTAAAAACTACTATTTTCCGATACGCTGTTTTGCGAGGTTATCAAAAAAAATAAAACCAAACCGGGGGGGGGGGGGGTCCGACCTATGGGGGGAACCCCTAAATCACAAGAAAAAGGGGGTAAAAAAGAATAAAATCCCCAAAATCGGGAGTTCTGTCCCAAAACCGTTGGTGGGCGAGGCAGACGCAGCAACAGGAAAAGGGGGGGGAAATGGTTAAAATGTAGTGTTTTGCCCCATTTTTTTAATTTGGGGGGGGAAGCAGCAATGTGTCAGTCTTCTGGTTTGAGTTTTGCCTGATTCTTGCCTTTTTTTGCCCCAGAACCAACCTGCCCCCTCCCCTCCGCAACCAAAGGCGCCGGTGGTTGTGCCGAAAAGCCCCCAAATCCCATTTTTTTAAACTGGTAAAACCCTCCCTGGGTGAAAATTGAGGGTTTCTGGGGGGGGAGCGGTTTAATGATTTTTCTGGGTTTTTTTTCCTCTTTCTTTTGGGTTTTTTTTGGCCAGTTTTATGGAAAACACTTTAAAATAAAGAAAAAAACTAAAACCCAAAATAAAAAGCCGGCGGCCGCTATTTACACCAACACTTTCTGTTTTAAAGCACGAGACTGGAGAAATTGGGGGAGGAAAAGCCCTTTCTGAGAGTTTCTGTGGGCCAGAGGTGCCCCCACCCCCCGCGGGGGGGAACGGCAGGTGTTTTGGGGGATTTGGGCTCTTTTCATCACTTGGAGGGGGGGATGTTGGGGCGTCTTAAAGTGCGAAGAGACCCAGGAGGGGCGGCGGGAGCCTTCCCCATGTTCTCCCAGTGGTACCATGAAAATCCAGTTTAAACCCCCCCCCCCCGGTACTGGGAGCGGGGGAGGGGAGGCTGGGGGGGCGGGGGGGGGAGGGGAAGGACCCAGGCATTGGGTATCCCCCTCCCCCAGGGGGCCGACCCCCCTTTCCTCAGGGATCCAAGCCCCCCCCTCCCCCAAACTCCCAGGGGGCCCAGGCGTCCGGGCACATCCCCCCCACCCCAGCACCCACCCCCGAGGGGACCCAGGCGTCCGTGCCCCCTCCCCTCCCCCCCCCACCCCAGTGTCTTCACCGCAGCCAAATTCTGGCTTTTCTTCCCCAAAACGAAACCCAAAGCCCCCAAAAAATCAGCACCGGTTTTTCCAGTGAAAAACCCCAAATCCAGCTGAAAATGGGGTGGGGGTGGGGCAGCGACCCCTCCCCTCCATTAAGTGCTTCAAGTCCCTGGGGGGGGGGGGGGGGGCGGGCAGAAAAATGGGAGGTTAGGCCCGGCCTAAGGCAACGCCAGGACCCCGCAAAGGCTTTTCGGAGAGCAGGTGGGAAGTGGGGGGTCCCTGGGGGGGTCCTGGGGTGCGTCAGATGGTGCCAGATGAGCTGCGGGACAGCGCAGGCAAGTCGTGGGACGCGGCAGTGAGCCTGGGCCTAAGCTGGGCCATGTTCGATGGGCTAAAGTGGACCATGCTGGATGAGCCTGAGCTAAGCTGGACCACAATGGATGAGCCTGGGGCTAAGCTCAGCCATGATGGATGAGCCTGGGCTAAACTGGACCATGATGGACAAGCCTGGGCCTAAGCTGGACCATGTTCGATTAGCCTGGGGCTAAGCTGGACCACAATTGATGAGCCTGGGGCTAAACTGGGCCACGATGGACAAGCCTGGGGCTAAGCTGGGCCATGTTGGATGAGCCTCAGGCTAAGCTGGGCCACGTTGGATGAGCCTCGGGCTAAGCTGGACCACGTTGGATGAGCCTCGGGCTAAGCTGGACCACGTTGGATGAGCCTCGGGCTAAGCTGGACCACGTTGGATGAGCCTCGGGCTAAGCTGGACCACGTTGGATGAGCCTCGGGCTAAGCTGGACCACGTTGGATGAGCCTCGGGCTAAGCTGGACCACGTTGGATGAGCCTCGGGCTAAGCTGGACCACGCCCCGCGGGATGCGATGGGGTTTGGCGGCGCCAGGGCCGAGCCGTAAAGTCCAGGTGCTGCCGGAGAAGCGTCCGATCCGCCGAGCGCCCTGGCCCGTGCGTCCGCCGCCTCAGCCCCGGCGTCCCACCGTCGCTGCCAGATCCGCCCCTCGAGGCCCTGCCCGAACCAAAAGGTGGGGGAGGGGAAAAGAAAGAAAATCCTCCTGGGGCCGCAAGTCCGGCCGCCCCGGCGCCCTCCCGCCGTGCCAAGTCTGCGCCGGGGCGGGAGACGGCGAGCCCAAGCCCGGCGTTCGCTTCCCCGTCTCTGCTGGACGCCCCCAAAACCAAGAGTTTTATGGTTATTTTTTTTGTGGGGGGTTTCTTTTGTTTGTTTTTTGTTGTTGTTGTCGTTGGTTTTTTGTGGCGGGTGGTTTGTTTTTTTTTTTTTGTTTTCTTTTTCTTTTTTAAACTCCCTGGCGCCGGCTCACAGCGTGTGCTGCTCCGCGTGAAGCTGAGCCGGGAGGAGCGGCTGGACGGGCGACTGCGGCGACGGCGGCGGCGTCCGGGGAGGCGAGGGTTGAGCCGTAGCCGGCGTGGCGGGGAGGAACGGGGCGCCGGGTGGGGCGGCCGACGGAGAGCCGGGAGCGGCGCTGGGGGGTTCGAGGATGGGCCGGTTGTAGAAAAAGAAGGGGCACTGCTGGATGAAGAGTTCGATGATTGTCTGGTAGGTGCGGGTGGCTGTCAGGGCGTCCATCGTGCTGAAGTCGGGGCGCATCAAGGTGGGCCAGAAGCAGATGGAGAGGTTTTCGCTGGTCATCAGGTTCACCCGGTGGTTGTGGCTGACCCTGCGAGAGGAGAGGGGTCGAAACGATGCCGGCGAGCGCCGTCACGGAACCCGATAGCCTCGATGGGCTTCGGGGTGCCCCGAAACCCCTCCTCCCGCATCGCAGGAACCCCGCTACGTACTTGTTCAAGTGCCCGATGACGTATTTGAAGACCTCGTAGTTCTCCTTCGGAAACTTCCTCAGCACTTCCTTCAGCGCGTGGAGTTTCTGCTCCCGGTCGTTGATTTCTACCGGGAGGAAAAATGGAGTCGAGGGGATGCCGAGATAGAAAAAACACCCGCCGGGTACCGTGGCGGTGTCCCGACGTGCGATCCCTCCTCTTTTAGGGGGGGATTTTTAGGCCACCAACTCGAGCGGATCAACCGTCTTCCCAAAAATAGACCCGGCAGAATCTCCTGGGGCGCAGGACGGCGCCGAGCGGTGCCGCCGGGGCAGAGCATCTCCGGCCAGAAACAGGCTCGGAGGGTGGGAGTTAATACGGAGGCGCATCCGTAAATGGGCTTTTATGGTCCAAATTAACGAGATGTGTGTTAATTAATAAGGAGACGGGCCGGGACGCCCCCCCCGGCATACTCACTGTGGGCTTCCACCAGCTCAACCTGCATGGTGTAGGGGACCAGGGGCTCGGGCAGCTCAGAGAAGAAACTCTTCATGGCTCCAGCGACGGTGTTAACGGTGAAATCCTTCTCAGCCAGGTCCAGCGCGTGATCTGCAAGGGGAGAGGTCTCGGCGTTACACCCCGCCCCCCCGCCCCAGAGCTCGCTGTCGCACCCCGAAGCACCGAGGGGTTCGTCCCGAAGCGGCTCGGCAGAAAACCGCCTCCAGCTGCGGATGCGAATCTCCGTTTCACAGAGGAGCCAAAATCCGGACGCCCAGAAGCAGGAAAATGGATAAAACACCCAGAAAAACGCGGAGACCGGAGAGTGCCGGTCGCCGATCGGCACGACACGGGGCAGCGCAGCCGCGGCGGGCGCGTCAGCTTTATCCAGGTTATAAAAATGACAGGGGTTAAGCGTGTCCAACCGCATTTTTATCCTAAAAACACTGATGGCGGCAGAGGGGACTCGGGCGTGGGGTGGAATTTTGGGGTGGAAAAAGGAATCTCAGCTGCTGAGGTTACCCTGGTCGAACTGCCGCTGCAGGCTCTCCATCTCCGACTTGTTTCCGCTCACGCGATAAATGCCTTCGGTGCTCAGCCCTGGCGAGGAAAGAGAGCGGACGTCAGCGCAACGGGGTGCGCAAATTGGGGGGGGTTTAGGGACAATCCACCCTCTAAACCCTCCTTTATAGGAATTAAAATCCACACGACTCGTTTGATCCCCAAAGCCTGGAAGCGACGACGTCCCAAATCCCTCCCCGTTCAAGAAATTCAGCTCCTCCTAGTTTAAACCCAGCCCCTGACCTCGTCCTGACATGGAGGAGTTCCCTTATTTCTTATTTTTAACCTTTTAAACCCAACGTCCTGTAGAGATCTTTTTATTTTTTAATTAAAAAATTAGGAGTCCCAGCAAGTTAATGTCGAACCAACCCGGAGCTCCACGCAACACCTCTCACCCCGGATCTGTCCTTTCACCCTCCATCCTATATTTTTCTTACATGGCTCCTCCAAACCCCCAACCTTGATTTTAGGTGGTTTATCCCCAGGACAATGTTCAACTCTTGGCATCACTTTGCGCCCATTTAAAGCCGTGTTGGCTCACGCTTTGCCACCGGCAAACAAAAACCCCACGCACCGGAGAAGGGGGAAGCACTGGCTGCCCGATCTCCCCGTTACGGCCGCCCCAGAGCCTGACGGGAGGGGAAAACGGCGTCGATAAAAAAAGCCTGGAGGTTATTTTGGTGTTTGTTACGGCTGAAAACTTCACGGCGTACGCGCCGACGCCGACGGCTTGGAGGGAAAGGCGAAAGGCGGGGTGTTGTCATGGTTTGAGTGGGGTAGAGTTAATTTTCTTCACTGCAGCTGGCCCAGTGCTGCGCTTTGGGCTTAGCATGAAAACAATGTTGGTAACGCACCGACGGTTTGGCTGGTGCTGGGCAGGGCTTGTACTAGTCAAGGGCTTTTCCAGCTTCCCAGGCTCTGCCGGGGGCACAAGGAGCCGGGAGGGGAGGGGGCACAGCCGAGAGAGCGGATCCAAACTGGCCAAAGGGATATTCCATCTCATGGAACGTCATGCCCAGTATGTTAACTGGGAGGGGCTGGCCGGGGGAGGGAGGGAGCAACCGCGGCTCGGGGACGGGCAGCGTCGGTCGGCGGGTGGGGAGCGGCTGTGTCGTTCGTGTTTCTGTGGGTTTTTTCCCTTTTTTTCCCCCCATTTTTCTTTTCCATTTTGTTATATTATCATTATTGTCATTATTATAATCATTATTATCATTATTATTTTATCCTGATTATTAAACTGTGCTTATCTCAACCCACAAGTTCTTTTGCTCGTCCGATTCCCTCCCCCGTCCCACAGGGGTGGGGGGGTGAGCGAGCGGCTGCCGGGGGTTCAGTTGCCGACTGGGGCTGAACCACGACAACCCCTAAAACCACCCCTGAACAACCATCCTGCCCGAAGGCGGCTGGAGTTACCAAAGAGAATCATAGAATTTAGAGTTTGCCTGAATTATTTGAGAACATAGAGTTCACCTGAAGCATTTTTACTATCTTTATCAATGATTTGGATGAGGGGGTTGAGCGTGGGCTAAGCTTGCAGGTGACACCCACCAAGTCAGGCAGGAGCGTCGATCTGCTCCAGGGTAGGAAGGCTCTGCAGGGGGATCTGGACAGGCTGGATCCATGGGCTGAGCTTAATTGGGTGAGGTTTAACAAGGCCAAGTGCCAGGTCCTGCCCTTGGGTCACACCAGCCCCAGGCAACGCCCCAGGCCTGGGGCAGAGGGGCTGGGAAGTGCCCGGCGGAGAAGGCCCTGGGGGTGCTGGCTGACAGCCGGCTGGGCATGAGCCAGCAGTGCCCAGGTGGCCAAGGAGGCCACCAGCCCCCGGGCTTGTGTCAGCACTGGTGTGGCCAGCAGGAGCCGGGCAGGGATGGGGCCCCTGTGCTCGGCCCTGGGGAGGCCCCACCTCGAATGCTGGGCTCAGGTTTGGGCCCCTCGGGACAAGAAGGGCCTGGAGGGGCTGGAGCGTGTCCAGAGAAGGGCAGCGGGGCTGGGGCAGGGTCTGGAGCACAAGTGTGCTGGGGGGCGGCTGAGGGGGCTGGGGGGGTTTAGCCTGGAGAAGAGGGGGCTGAGGGGAGCCCTTCTCGCTCTCTGCAGCTGCCTGAGAGGGGCTGGAGTGAGGGGGGGGTCGGTCTCTTCTCCCAAGGAACAAGCGATTGGAGAGGAAACGGCCTCCGGTTGCGTTGGGGAGGTTTAGGTTGGCTGTTGGGGACTATTTCTTCACCAAAAGGGCTGTCAAGCGCTGGCAGAGGCTGCCCAGGGAGGCGGGGGAGTCGCCACCCCTGGGGGGGCTTCAAACACCGTGTAGATGCAGCACTTGTAGACATGGTTTAGGTGGTGTTGGGTTGACGGTTGGCCTTGATAATCTTCGAGGCCTTTTCCAACCTTAATGATTCTATGATCTATGATTTCAGAACATAGAGTTCGCCTGAATGATTTCAGCCCTGCGCCTCTGAGGCTGGGGTGGGAACAGCAAACATCCGAGGCCAGCGTTTCTCTGGGGACGCTCCTTTTCCCAGGTAATAAAAAACAGATCCGAGGAAGATTTTTACACCTTCCCACAGTGACCCGAGCTTACGATGGAGACAAAAAAACTCCCCGCACGTTGCCGTCGCGCTCCAGCCTGTGCCAAGAGGCCTTCCCCCAGGCAGAAAGCTCCGCAGGCGATTGCTCTTACCTGTTGCTTCGATGTACTCGATGCATCTCTCAATAAAGATGGGGATGGGTTTCTCTGGAGTCACTACGTTGGTCAAAGGCACCCCAAAATAGTTGCTTTCCCATGTTGTCTTCGTGATGGATGGCCGAGGCTTGGGCTTTGGTTTCTGCGGGAGAGAGCGGAGCAGAATTGAGGCAAATAACCCAAATACACCCATTTATTTAGACGCTTAAATCCACACGTTGACCTGTTACCGCCGAGATAGGAAGGATGCGGAGGCCGCTCTTAAAATCTTTACATATTGAAGGATATCAGCAGCCAAAATACAGTTATTTTGGCAGGAGCGGTACAACCCGACCCGACAGGGAAAGCCACTGCTCCTCAGCCGACCCAACCGTAGCCATGGATAAAGCCTGAAAACACGGCACCCACGATGCCGAGCTCAATTCCCAGCTTAGCCAGACCCAGCAGGAGCTGGGGAGGGGGGAAAAGTCTCCTGGAGACGCTCCAGCACCTGCAGCTTCCTCACCAACAGCCGCGAGACCCAGATAACGCGCCGATTCCAGTCGTTTGCTATTTATTCAAGCAATTTATTGTTTATCCTGACAAATTATTATTTATCCCAATGAATTATTATTTATCCTGACACATGTTATATTATATATTATTGTTGTTATATTATGAATAAGACACTGCTATTATTATTTCTTCAAGTTAATCATCATCATCACAAATAACGTATTTATTCAAGAGAGAGGTGGAGACGGCGGTTACGGACGGGGAAAATCACTTCTCCCGACACTCCCTTCCCCACTAAGAGACGTTAAACCCGACCGAAGGCTTTGCAAAGCCGACGGATTTCATCCCAACATCTGAAGGTGGAGCCTCCTGGACAGCACAGCTTTGGTGAAAAATAAGCAGTGGCACCTTTTTCATGGAAATAGGCATTTTTGCCAGTCTTTAGCTGAAAAAAAAAATCCCTCTCCGAGTGACGAAGGGAAGGACCAGAAAATGAGGGAGAACCCAATGGGACTTGGCCAAGGGGAAGTTCACCCAACTTAGGGAATGCCTAGGATGAAGCGGTTGGCCTGGTAGACGGGGGAGAGCGGTGGACAGTGCCTTCAGTAGGAGCTTTGACACCGTCTCCACCAGATTCTCCTGGAGAAGCTGTTGATGAGCAGAAGGCGAGGCGGGTTGATGACAACGGCCAGGCCCAAGGGGTGGTGATCAGTGGAACGATGTCTAGTTGGAGGCCAGTGCCCGGTGGCACGTGCCAGGGGTCAATGGTCCGGTCCTGTCTAACAGCTTCGTTAACAATCAGGATGACGAGGCAGATGCACCCTCGGCAGGTTTGCAGATGACACCAAAGCTGGAGGAGCGGTTGATACCCCAGAAGGTCGTGTTGCTGTCTAGAGGGACCTTGACAGGGCTGAGATGGGAACATCATGAAGTTCAACAAGGGGAAGGGGAAAGCCCTGCCCTGCAGGAGGAACAACCCCATGCGCCAGTCTGTGCTGGGGGCCACCCAGCTGGACAGAAGGAGGTCTTGGTGGACACCAAATTGACCACCACAAGGTGCCATGAAGGCAGCCAACGGCATCCTGGGCTGCATTAGGCAAAGCGTTGCTGCCAGGTGGAGGGAGACGATCCTTCTCCTCTGCTCAGTGCCACTGAGGACACGCCTGGAGTGCTGGGTCCAGCGCTGGGCACCCCAGTGCAAGAGACCCTCTTCTGGTCTTTCAATACCTAAAGGGGCTTCTAAGACGGAGAGAGACATTTAACCAGGGTCTGAAGGGACAGGACGAGGGGCAACAGCTTTGAATTGACCGAGGGGCGGGTTAGGTAGGACGTGAGGAAGAGCTGTTGTACCATGAGGGCAGTGAGATGCCGGAGCAGGTTGTCCAGAGAGGCTGTGGCTGCCCGATGGTGGGAGGGTCCAAGGTCAGGCTGGACGGGGCTTGGAGCAACCTGATGGAGCGGGAGATGTCCCTGCCCATGCCAGGAGGTTGGATGGGGCCCTTGGAGGGCCCCTTCCAACCTAAACCCTTCTACAAATCTATGGATGGGGCTTGGAGCAACATCATCTAGTGGAAGATGCTCCCGCCCAGGGCAGAGGGGTTGGACTAGATGATCTTTGAAGGTCCCTTCAACCCAAACACTTCTGTGATTCTGTGTTTCCATGGATGAGCACCCTGACCTAGTGGAAGATGTCCCTCCCCATGGATCTTCAAAGGTCCCTTCCAACCCAACCCCTTCCACGATTCTGCGATGAGAATTTTTGCTACTAAATTTCGACGAACAAGCAAATAAACCCCGCAACGTGTCACCGAAGCAAAGGTGGAAACCCAAACGCTCCTCTAGCCCGGGCGGGGTGGTACCTGCCACCGTCAACCCAGCAAAACGAAGATGAGACCGTGACTGAAAAATAAATCCCCAAAATTAAGGGGAAGGAATTAAGCTGGTGGGTCCTGCTATTAGTAGCAGCATCCCCTGCCCAGCCACGTCCCTCGGATTCAAAGGGGGACGTGCTGCAAAACAGGACGGGAGCAAAACCTGGGAACGCTGGCTGGAAACGCAAAAAAGCAGGTTACAAACCCAAACAAGCCAGTTACAAACCCAAACCCGTTGGCTGGAAACCTGGTCCCGTTAGCGAACCCTCTTCCCTTTGCCGAAGAGCACGTCCCATGCCACGGGAGCGAGAGTATCAGTCCCTGTAAGGGAAGTTTCTCCCTGTGTGGGTGTTTCGGGGAGACTCAAAACACCTTTTTTTTTTTTTTTGGGCGGGGGGGAAGGCTTGAAACACCTTTTTTGGATGAGGGCAACTGGCTCTCCCCGAGCAACCCCACGAACGGGAGCATCCGGACGGAGCTTTAACGCAGCGAGCGGAAACCAACGCTTCGGCGGCTGGACGTGGAAGGGAAAGCAAGGAAGCTCTCGGTATGACGGCGTGGGGACCGCGATCGTTCCCAGGGGCCGAGGGCATCGCTCCAGCCCCATCCTCTCCGCCGAGGAGAAGAGAATTTTTCTTTACTCCTTCCTGCTTGGCAGACCATCGCGGGCGGTTCTCCCTTTGTTTCCAGTGGAAATTAATAACGCCTCTTAATTACCCTGATTGGTTTTGCAGCGGCAGGCGGCTCCGAGCAGGACGTCCGGCGGCTGCCGCTGCTCCCTCTGCCAGGTCGGGGGCAATGCAGGCCCCCGCTTCCCTTCCTCCCCTCTTCCCTGCACGCGTATATAAACCCACGTCGTAATGTATGTGCACGTACAGTGTATGTATAGATGCGTATATAACTAGGTGGACGCACGCACATGTGTGCATATCTAGTGTGTACCTGGTAAAGCATGTGTAGGTATATATAACGTGTGTATATGTGTGTATATAACATGTATAAGGTAAGTGTGTGTATGTTTTGTGCGTATATGTGTACATAAGCGTGTATGTATGTAAGTGTATGCATATATGTGTGTGTAAATACGCATGTGTACGTATGTATGTGTGCATAAGCCTGTTCATAGTGTGCATGCGTATAACATGCATATATAATGTGTGCATCTATAAACGTATATAGTGTGCATATACGCGTACATATGTGTATAACGTGTATTTATGTGACATCTGTGTGGGATGTCCGTGTGTATCTATCTTTAACATGTGTATATTTAACGTGTGTATGTATATGTCTGTATGTGTGACGCGTGAGCGCCTGTATATGCCACGTGTATATCTGCATGTATATAATGTTTGCATCTGTGTATGTATATAACGTGTACTGTATGTTTCTGTGTTGCATGTGTGTATATATACATGTGTGCATTTCCACCCCGCCACAGCGCCAGGTGTTTTCGCTCCCATGGACCACGCAAGCACAACTCTGCTTCTCCATCCGCATCCACACGCTGGAGCCAAGATGTCCACCACGACTTGGGGCAGGCAGGATGCCCACCACACGCCCAACATCACCACATCACGCTCACGGCTGTGTGCCTTTGAAGGTCAACAGTTGGCCATCGGCACGTCAACCATTGGCCTTCAACAGGCAAAGGTTGGCCAACAGTTGGCCATTGGCGCACCAAATGTTGGCCTTCAACAGGCAAAGGTTGGCCAACAGTTGGCCATCGGCACGTCAACCATTGGCCTTCAACAGGCAAAGGTTGGCCAACAGTTGGCCATTGGCGCACCAAATGTTGGCGTTCAACAGGCAAAGGTTGGCCAACAGTTGGCCATCGGTATGTCAACCGTTGACCTTCAATGGGCAAAGGTTGGCCATTGGTGTGCCAACCGGTTGCCTTCAACGGGCAAAGGTTGGCCTTTGGCGTGCCAATCGGTGACCAACAAGTCAACAGACTACTCAACCACACAGCACCTTGAACTGACAGGCTTGTCCAAAACCAGTTTCACCCTCTAAAGAGCAGATCCATCATCGTGCTGAAGAGCAGCAGCGAATCCAGGTGGATTTAAAGCTGGTTCTGTAGAGCCATGGCAGCACCACGTGTCTAGAGGAGAGCCACCCAAGTGCGGCAACAGACAATAACATAGACGTGTCCTGAACTTACCAATGTCTTCTCTGGTTGGAAACAACTAGCTTTACATCATTTCTTTAAACGACTCTATGCCAATAGTGACTTTACTACGTTCATTCATGTTAAAGAGAATTTACAAGGCAAATGGAGGCCACATTTCAAAGCACCCCCGTTTTGGTTAATTGTACCTCGAAACTCATAACTTCTGAGTGTGGAACAAACTTTCTCAGAGGCACGTCATGAGTATAAAGTCGTCAGAGCCAAACGCCCACAGTGGAGACAGTGGCGGTGATTTTGGTGTAGGACTGCAAGTTCACGCAGTCCACGCCAGCAGTGAGTTAACACACAAAAAAAAATAAAAAAAAGAAGAGATTTTGTGCTCACGCTACTCCTCAATCAGTAAATACATGAAAAACACGCCATGAACGTGACTGCAGGGGCTCCCACCCTCGTTCGGCCTTTGCACCTGGCATGACATCCCAACCTCTACCCCACGAATCCCACGACCGAAGGGCAGAAAGCGCCGGCCTACCTTCGTCGTCCTCCTCAGGCTGCGCAGGATGTTCCTCCTCCTTGGATCTTCCCCGTCGGCCGTTTCGTAGGGAATAACGGCGTTATCACCTTTATACCCTTGGGAAGTCTGATCTTCCTCTTTCTTTCGAATGGGTCCCAGTTCATCATCGCTCCCAACGTTGAAGCTGGTTCGATAGCTAGCAAACCTGCCCAGCCTCGTGCAGCGCGTCCGATACAGCACGGGCTTGCTAACAACCGACACCTTGCGGCCCCGCTCCAGGGAGCTGGTGTCCATCTCACTGTCCGAGCCGTTGCCGCTGCCGTTCGATTGAGTTTTGTTAATGTTTCGGATGGTGATGATCTTGCCCTGGGTGCTGTCGTGAGGCACGGAGTAGATGTTCTCCTCTTCGTTTCTAGGTTTGACCACAGCGTCTATCGGCTCGGCGTAATCAGAAGGATCGAAGCAGTCGGTGGGCAACCAGCTACTAGAAGACACGGACTTCCTCTGCCCATCCCGATGCCCCTGCTCCAAATATGACAGGTCCCCCTTCGTAATGTCAAAATGCACGGGGGGCTTTGGTTTCACCGGAGGAGGTACTTTGTTGTTCAGCTTGCTTTCAAAAGTGCTCATGACGGAAATGAAAGACAAGCCGTCGTTTCCCTCCAGCTCCATGGAAAGCTTCGAGTGGTCTTTGGGCAGGGCCGGCATGGATGTGTCCTCTCTGAAGGGGCTGTAGGTGGGGGGCTCGACATCCTCCTCCGAGTCCTGCAGGTTGGAGTTACAGAGAGGGGAGCCCGCTCGAGGCGAGTTGAACACCTCCTCCGTCGTGCTGCAGGCTTCGGCCACGTTGTCGTACATGTGGGTGGCTTCGATGATGTTTTTTTTCTCCACCACATCTTTAAAAAACGAGTGGAAAATCTCCAGCTTATGCTGTGGCTGGCTACAAGGTATTGTGGTGAACTTGCCGTCGATCTCCTGGGCGATCTCCTCACCCTCGGTGAGCTGCTCTCTGCTCAAGTCGTTGTCCAGGATGTCTATGGAGCCGTCCGTGAGCGCCACGACCTGTATGGGGATGATATCCTGCACCTCGCAGAGAAAGGCACGTAGCATGGCCAGGGACGCCTTGCGTTTTGCTGAGTAAAAGACAATGTACCCGTGGACAAGCCGGCTTTTCCTAATGCTAAAGGAGGAATGGTAGGAAAGGAGGGAGAGCTCCACGCGCCTCTTGTGTGGCCCGATGGATAACTCGAGGAGGACGGAGCTGCTGCTGCCGCACTGCGAAGGTCTGTAGGTCTGGGACTGCAGGATGGGTAAAAGGATGTCATCCGCGTTGAATGGATCCCCGCACATCAAACACATGACGATGCGAAGGTCAACGTCCGCCAGGTCTTTGATGCTGGAGGTCGAGCTAATGAGGTTTAAATTGCGTTTCGAGTCCAGCAGCCCCTTCAAAACCTGGCTGATTTGCTTCTCATTGATGTTACGGCCGTACCCGATGCCAGCAGACGCAGGGTCCAGAAAGACGCACTGCAGCTTGCTCGCGATCTGCTGGCCTTGCTGTATCAAGCTATGTAGTGTCTCACCACTGGTGTCCCCCCTCTTGTTAACGAGGATGAGCGTCAGAGGAAGGTGAACCAAGTGATTATCCCTCCTGCCGATGGTTGACTCTCTGCTTTTTTCGATGCTTTCCACCACGTAGGACAGCGACTCCTTCGAGTTGTAAAGGCAGAGACAACCATGAGGCTGAAAGGTGGGTGTCTGGAAAGAGTTAACGGGGAGCCGGACGTTGCCCTCAATTGGCCTCAGGGATAGCTCGTACATCTTACCTTCGATCACGTACTTGTCGTCATTGGTGCAGAGTGCCCGGATCTCGTTGGCCAGCTCGCGCGCCAAACCGTCCTTGCCGAGGATCACCAGATTGATCCTGTCGATGTTGGAGTCCGAAAGCAAGTTCTTCTGGTTGCGTTCGGAAGGCCTGATGAAGCAGGAGCTGATCAGGTGCTCGATTTTAGAGTCTACACAAACTGGGCAGCTCGGACATGTTTCCTTTGTTGGGTGGTACACAAAGTGGATGTGCTTCAAAATAAGAGCATCCCGCTCAGCCTGCAGCTTCTGCAGGGCTTTGAACCTTTGCTCTTCACCCAAGACATCCTGAATGACGCCCATTTTCTCCTTGCTGGGTTTAGCATCAAGCTCCAGTTCGTAAAACAGCTCCGAGTACTCTAAGAGCAGCTCCTGAAACTCCTCCTTGGCCTTTTCTATGATCTGTTTTTGGTGCTTGCTGTAGATATCCATATAAATAGACTCCTCCAGCCACATGTAAAAATCCTCGTTCATAATGAAACTGCGCGCCTCCTCCCAGGGCTTCCCAGGTGTGATGAAAGGGGAGGTCTCCAGGTTTTCTTTGAAAGCTCTTCTCATTTCTGCCCTTTTCCTCTCATTCCTCAGCTTTTCTAAATGAGCTTCGTAGAGCTGCTCGGCGGGTTGGGTCTCCATCAGGTCGAAGGGAATGCGCTCATTCTCCATGTTGTCGATGTGGCTCGTGGCATCCCAGGGCGTCTCTTCCAGGACAATAAACCATTTCAGAAAGTCCGGCTTCGTCTCCAGAAGCTTCTCCACTTTCACGCAGCTCAGGTGATCAATTTCGTCCAGGTCCGGGATGAGGGCTTCGAACGCTTGAGGAAGCATGGCGAGATACATCTTCCGCCGGCGCTCTATGTGCTCCTGCTTGAGGCGGTGGACGTGCTGCAGAAACAGCTTTTTGGCTTTCTGCGTTCCTTCCAGGTAGACGTAATCCTGATACTCCGGAGAGGACTGCATCTTGCGGCTGACGTTCGACCACGTCTCGTTGTGGTTTTTGACGATGCGGCTGACCAGCCACTCGTACTTGTCTTTAGCAGCAGCTATCTGTTGACTTTGCTGTTTCAAAGCTTCGAAGTAGGGGATGATTTTAGTCTTTCCCCGGCTTTTATCAATCAGCTGCACTAAGGTGCTGAAAGCCAAGTCAATGTTCACATTGGATCTAGCCGACGTCTCCACAACCTGGAGGTTCTTTTTGCTTAAGGCAAAAGTATGTGCATCCCTAATGTACCGCTCCACGCCTTCGTCACACTTTGTCAGGACCACCACGATGGGCTTTTTTGTTTTCGCTAGTTGATTGTAAAGATTTGAAACGAATTTAAGCTGATCATCAAAGTTCCTGTTCATACCCCTGCTAACATCAATGCAGAGAAGAAAGCCATCCACCAGCAGCTTTCCATCCGGCATCTGTTTTTGTTCAAAGTCCTGTTCCAGCCCAAGCTGATCAGTGCAAAAGTACATGAGCTTTTCAGCCGACGCCAGTTTAGTTGCGGCAGCCCTCTTGATATAGGGCTGCAGGGCCGTGCTGCGGTGAGGCTGAAAGGTCTGGTCGTCGATAAACTCCGTCTGCTCCACAACGTGCATTTTACATTCGACGCAGTCCTCCAGGGAACGCACAACTTCCCCCCAGTAGAGGAAGTGGTCATTATTGACCACCCTTCCCCCAAAGTCACTGGTGCTGAGAACCGAAGTGTGGTCCAAGTGAAACTCATCCGCACTGGGCCGTACAAACCGGTTGCAAAGGCAGGATTTCCCAATGCCGCACTGCCCCTTCTCTTTCTCCGTCCCAGACAATCCCACCACGCTAATGTTATAGGTGGGAATGCGAACATCTTGCTTTCTTGCCATCATTATCGTCCACACATCCTGTCCCAGTCAAACGCTTCCAAGAGGATTAGTGTTTCCGGCACCTGGTGCGACTTGGGAGCTCGGTGGAAGGCAGGGTGACAGTTCTCAAGCCAGGCAGGGCGCCGGGGCGATGAAGTTCGTCGTTCCCATCCTGTACGTACCAGCAACGCTTCAGTTCTTGCTGGTCCCCGTTGTTGGACGGCCGACGTTTCCCCCTAGGAGAAAGAGGAAAAGAAAACACAAGCCATCAGCGTTTCACCTCAGGAACCCCAAACAGACCTAATTCTGCCCGTACCATCTTATACGCCTCGCACTTGAAAGCTGGGGAGATACTGGCGGCGGCGAAGACGCGCCAGCCGCAGCATCCGACCGAGCGCTAACCGCAGCGGACGCGGCTTCCCCACCATCGTCACAAGCGGCTTGTGGGCGCAAACCACAAACCGACCGTGTCGCAAAAGCAGATCGAGGTCACGGTCTGCGCCTCGAGCCGGGCAGGGAGCAAGAAAAACAGGTCAGCGGCAGAGGGAAGAGACGAGGGGATCCACCATGGAGCCTGGGAGAGAGGGTTTGCTTCACGGGCATTTCCGATTCGACGCTGAAGAGAGTAAAACAAACCTCTCTGTCTTTTCTTTGCCTTTTGACTTAAGATCAAGTGTAGCGCTGGCTTAACACCGATACTGCTTCTACCGGGAGGATTACCTCTTCGCTCCCCATGGATAGATGGGGTCTAATAGGATCAGAGTAGTTTAAATAAAAAGGGAAGGCACAGAGATCCAAGTAAAGCCTTGAGGAGGCGCCCAACATGCCCCAAGCATCAGCCGATGTGAGGAAGTCCTCCTGGAGGGAGCAGCGCTCGAGGGACGATCCTACTTACTGCTCTTGAAACTAAGAGGGTGGAGGAGGTTGCCCAGAGAAGCTGAGGCTGCCCCATGGCGGGAAATGTTCATGGTTGGGTTGGATGGGGCTCAGGGCAACCTGACCGAGTGAGAGATGACCCTGCCCACAGCCAGGGGTTGAATTGGGTGGTCTTTGAAGGTCCCTTCCAACCTAAACCCTTCTATGACTCTACATATGGGGCTTGGAGCAACCTCATCCAGTGGAAGATGCCCCTTTCAACCCAAACCCTTCTGTGATTCTACGAAACACGGCAGCTGAGATCATTTGCTTTACAATCCCACAGCGGAAGAGTTTTTCGGCTTACGGCAAAAAATCAAAATTAACTCGCGTGCAGATGACACCGTGGGTCGTCGGAACAACCCAAGGAGCACAGCCTTCCACAACGTCTCCTCCGCTTTGATGTCTGGATGGTGCAGTTTTACCAGTTCCCCAATTGGACTGAATCACACGACAGACAAAGGCTGCCGCGAACCTGCCATGCTGTCGGGCGCTTTGCTTTCAAAAAAAACCTACCCTCACCTTTGTTTGATCTCAAAAAAAAAAAAACACCAAACCCAAACCAAAAAACCCCACATTTCACCCTTCCACGAGGTCACCCACATCAGCCGAGTCACCGGGTTACACAATCTGAAGGCCACGAAGAAGCAGCGTGCGTTTGGGCTTAAATGCAAGACATTCGGGCATTTTAGGAGTTGGTCTGCAAACTCTCGGCTCTTCCACGGACACGCTATTTCCCGCGGGAACATCACTTATCAGCAGCATGTGTCACTGCTCAAGGTGAGACTCTTGCAGGTAAAAGGGCGTAACAGCTGTAGTGCCGGTGCAATGTAAACCATGCTGCCGAGCCGCTGTCAAACCTTTAATTACTTCAAATAATTACTCATCGCTCAATTTGAAGGAATGCAGTTACTCCCCGGGGAGGCTGGTCGAGGCTCACGGCTGCTTGTATGGTTGCTTCTCCTATGTTTTTCCTCAATCCTTGCCATTTCTCCCCATTTTGGAGGACGAGCTTGGGTAAGCGTCAAGCACCCAGACCCTGGCGAGACACCAGCATGCCCTGGTTCATCCCTGGCACTGTTTTAACCGGTTTGCCTGACCGGCAGCCAAAGCGGTGAGACATCGCTGCTCCCCCATCTCCCCTCCGATGCTCCCGTGTTCCGGCTGAAGCACCCGGCCGACACGGCAGCTGGAAACACACCATGGGCACCATGTCGGAGGGATTCCCTCCTGGTTGTAAATTTTCTCACCACATTCCAGTGGCAGAAAGTCCCCAAAATGGGTCGTTCGGATCTTTGCAAAGATTGATTTAAGCTTTTAACCATCTGGGTCCGAAACGCTTAATCTCGTGCAACAGATGGGTGATCCTCGGGTGCGCGGCACAACGAAGCGTCTTCCCAGCCGTGCCCAGCCCACTCGTGGATGTAAAACCACTTTCCCAATTTTCCATAAAAAATTAAAAATCCCCAGAACTGCGGAGCCACTGATTTCTGAGCCCAAATCTGTGACAAGCGAAGGCAGCAATATAGCGAGTGCCCAGTAAGGGTGAGGAAGGGCTGGCACGGAGGATCCCGCACCGTTTCCCTCATTAATCCTTGGCATAAAGCGGGCGATTTATTAATGAATTGCAGGACATGGCCAGGCAACAGGATCATCCAATGATTTTCTGATGAATTTAGTGAAATTCAGGTTTCTGTTCGCTCCTGCCTGCTGGAGAAGCCACCTTTATCTCTTCCACCAGCAAAACTCACAGCATGCACAGTTGTAAAAGTATTTCCACAAGTGGGTTTTGGGAGCAAAAAGTGAATTCCAGGGGAGGCGGCTCCTTTGGCTTCGCACCGTCGCCTTCATCCCGCTCGCGTTCACTCGCACGAGCATTTCCTACACCAGCAAAACGCACTGGGACATCCAAGCGCATCGTGGGTGGGGTTTCCACACTAAAATTATAGGAACTAAACGTGGATAATAGTTAAAAAAAAAAGAACAATCACCGCGTGTCCTGTGTGAGTCCTGAGAGTCATTTCCCCCGCTTCCTCCAGCTGTTCAGCTACATACCTTTAAAATTAGGCTTTATTTACCTAAAAAAAGAGAGAGACGCAAGGTTTCGGAAGCGCAGCGGCGTAAAAGCAGGTTTTGGGGGAGCGCTGGGACGTGCGGTGGGATCCACCTTGGCTAGCACACCGGAACCTGCCTGATTCCACTGTGTTTCTCTGCACGTGCTGGGAAAGCAGCCGGAGGGATCAGCCTGGCATTGGGATAAGGAACCCACCCCCCAGATTCAGACCCAGGAGCTGCCGAAAGCTTCACACCCACCCTGCTTTTGGCTGCGCTCACACTTGTGCGTCCTCAAGTCTTCATCTAGCTCAGCCTAACGAGGCGACGTCTGCTCGGGGCACGGGAAGGGGAAAACCGGTGTCAAACGGCACTTGCTTTCGTTTTCTACCCTAAATCCCTGAGTCAGGAGTTATTCATTTACACCACAAAGTCCAGCCGGGAGGACCAGGAAGAAGGGACCTGCTCCGTTAATTCCAATGACGTGTGGGGAATTTAGCTCTTGTTCCCTCTTAAGAAGCTGGCAGCAGACCCAAAGAGAAGGAAAAGAAGAAAAAAAAAAGTGTTTTCCACCCCCAGATACCTGAAGCCTGGCTACGACTGCTGCCACCAGCAACAGCAGCTCATGCAATCCGGGCTGCCGATAAGCCTGGGCGGCTGCCGGCACTAAACCCGGCTTTCCACGCCAGTCCCTGACGCTTGCAGCGTGCGTGTGTCGCAACAGCCCCAGAATTAATAGCACGTTCAATTAAGCAGCTTCCCAAACGCTATTAAACTGGAGACAAAGCTTTCTTCATGCTCTTTGCGGCACTCACCAGGGTCACGAAGGCCCCAGCGGGCGCTGCGGGAGGAGAAACTCCAGCTTGTGACTCAAAAACCCCCGAGGGCAGGGGACCCGACGTCAGCGCGGACGCCGGCCAGCTTTTGGCACGACTTTTCATTTATTTAAGGGGAATGACCTCCGTGTCACAGCTCTCTCCCCAGGTCGACGGGATCCTCTTCCTCTTAAACCCGTTGCCGCAGACGCCCGGGGCACCGAGTGCTTTGCACAGCGCAAAGCCAGGGGCTAAAATAACGGCAGAACTGGTGTTCCCGCTGGAACATCGGATGAAGTTAAACCCAGAGCACGGAGGGTTTAAGGAGACACAGCTCCATCCTTCGCCTACACCTTATTTGCCAAGCGGTGACTGGCTGGACAGCAGCCTGCCATGGGACAAGCCTCCCCTCTGCGCCCACAACCCGTCCAAACTTTGCATTTTTAAGAAAAACTGAGCATTTAGCATAAGAACTTTAAGTTAAATAAGCCAAGGCTCTAAACTGTCTGGACTATGCAGAGGAAGACAGGAAAATAAACAGCGGCCCTGCAGCACCTTGAGGGGACGCGGGGCATCTCCAGTGCTTTGTTTTTCTGGGTGTATTAACATCACCAAAAAACCCCCATCCGGAGCCACCTGGTGATGGGGACCCCAGGATATGCTGCTGCTCCCCAAGCTCTGCATCTCTCTGGCTGCCGGTTAAACCTCCCGGTGCCGCGAACCAGCCTCAGACACCAAATCTATGGTTGCTCTGTCCTCTGCGAGTGGCAAATTTGAACTTGCTCAAAGCGCCTAAAGAAAAAAAACAACAAAAACCAACCATGAAGCTTAAAACCGGGACGACTGGGTTTGGCATTCCCCTTCTCCGGGCAAGGCGCGGGGCACGATCCCACCACAGCAACCGATTCGGGTAATCCGGAGCCAGCCACGCTTATCTCAGGCATTTTGGCAAACCCGGCCACGGCATCATCGAAGCATCACGAAATAATCTGAAGGTTTAAACGGTGGAAATACCTGCCCAGGAGCCATGCGGCCTGGGCACGCTCTCCCCAGTGGGGTCATTAAAGCTCTCGGACTAGAAGGAAAGGGGAAAAATAAATATGTGGTTAAACAGTATCTCACAACAGGTGGGCAAAGGTTTTTTCGGCAGTGAGGCAGCATCCAGAAGCATCTCGCATCACAGGAAAGGTGCACCCGAGCCCGGGATAACGCTTAGAAAAATAAATACGCCTTGAGGGTGCAGCCCCTTTCCAACAAACCTCTATTTATCCATTGTAAGATAAATATCCTGGACAAGTTAACCACACCAAAACGATACAGCAGGGAAAAAATAGATCATTAAGTGTTGTTTCTTCTCACCTGGGTATTTAAAAGTTGCCCCACCACTGCCTTCGACATGGCCTCAGCGCATGCCACCACAATGGCGTTCATCAACTCATAAAAGGCTTTAAAAATAATTCACTAACCCCGAAACAAAAGGTAAAGGTCAAGTCCTACCAGAACGGGAAAAGGGATATGCAGCACTGTGTGAACATCAATCATCTCCCCTCCCACGCCTCTCACCGTCAGCGAAGCGCTGGGGGAAAGAACCTCTTACTGGGCTTGTTTTGGGGTGGGTTTTTGGTGTGTCAGCAGCGGGGACAGACCTCTTCGTTCACCGGCTCTCTGCGGACACGCAGGAAGGAGCGATGGGTTGCAAGACGCAGACTCGCCCATCACCCCAGCGAAAAAACACAAAGCCTGCAAAACGACGAGCTTCTCTCCTAACGAAGGGGGTTTCCCAAACGAGGAGACTGTCCGGCGCAGCTGTAAGCCCCGGCCCAGGCCAGCTCTTCCAGCAGCGTTCCCGGCAGGAGAAAGGTAGACACCAGCTTTGAGGCGGGTTGTTAGAAACGTGGCATTGGGTTGAGTTGTCGGCTCTGCCAAGAGCTTCGTGAGGGCTCAGACTGCAGGGTTACGCGTATACGCTTACGTATATAAGTACATGTGTGTATATACAGAATCATGGAAGGGTTTGGGTTGAAGGGACATTCCAAGGGCCCCCATCCAACCTCCTGGCACGGGCAGGGACGTCTCCCGTTCCATCGGGTTGCTCCGAGCTCCCTCCAACCTGACCTTGGACACTTCCCACCATGGGGCAGCCACAGCCTCTCTGGACAACCTGCTCCAGCGTCTCACCGCCCTCACGATACACCATCTCTTCCTCACGTCCTACCTAACCCTCCCCTCAGTCGGTCTAAAGCTGTTGCCCCTCATCCCGTCCCTTCGGACCCTGGTAAAAGTCTCTCTCTGTCTTTCTTACGAGCCCCTTTACGTACTGAGTGGCCGCAGTAAGGTCTCCTTCTCTTCCCCAGGCTGGGCGACCCCAACTCCCTCAGCCTCTCCCCGCCGCGGAGCTGCTCCAGCCCCGGCCCATCTCCCTGGCCTCCTCCAGACCCGCTCGAGCAGCTCCGCGGCCGCCTTCTGCTGGGGTCCCCAGAGCTGGATGCGCGGCGGGTCTCAAATCCCAAATCCCCTCCCTATTGCCGGCTCACACCCCGTTTGTCACCCACCGGCGTCCCCAAGTCCTTCTCCGCAGGGCTGCTCTCTGTCCGTCCGTCCACCCGCCAGCCCGCGCCGGGACAGAGGATTGCCCCCGCCCAGCCGCAGGACCTCGCGCTTGGCCTTGTTGAACCTCATGACGTTCACGTTGGCCAACGTCTCCAGGTCCCTCGGGATGGCAGCTCTTCCCTCGAGGGTACCGATGGCACCACTCAGCTTGGCATCATCTGCAATCCCACCCTCTAGGTTCTTGACGAAGGCATTGAACTGTCCTGGTCCCAGTACGGACCACGAGGGACATCTCTCATTGCTGATCTCCATTTGGACATTGAGCCGTTGACTGTGGCCAACCTACATCCACATACATTTTTTTATATATATATATTTCTGGACCAACCAGAGCCCCTCCCCGTGTGTTACCACCAACAGCCCCAAAGACTGAATGTTTCCAACGAAGCAAAACCCAACCCAACCAGAGCAAAGCCCAACCAGAAACGTCCCTGCAGCTGGGATGGAGCCAACCATCCCACCCAACCTGGGCTGTTAACGGCTCCACCATCGGCCACCTCACCGAGAAGGTACCAGAGCGTTAATCACCCTGCCCCGCTGGCTAGTAAACTCCAAACTCATTTTCAAGGAAAATAACCTGGGGCAACGTCCAAATGAGTCAGTGAGGATGAGGCCAAAGGATGTCAAATCATAGAGATCCCTCGGTGAAGGAGCAAAGACCAACCGTTGAGTCCCATCCCGGGCACTCAAACGCTGGCACACGTCAATTAAATCAGCTGTAGCTAGATGACTAATTAGGCTTTGAGCCCAGCACGAAGACAAGCATCACCTTCCACGACAGCCATGCTGAAACCTCACGTCATAAAACAGGCTTTTACGCACCCAATTCCCCACTGCCATTGCGATAAATCCCGTTTCCTTCAGGAAAAACCAGCAGACTTCATCACCCCAACCTCTTGCCCACCCCAATTAAGCCAATTCACCCCAAAATGAGGGTCGTCGTTGCCCCGTGGCTGTCAGGCAGCCACAGGAACAAAGCTCGGCACGCACCTACCCCCCTGCTTTCCCTGGTTTAACCAGAATTCGGAGGTGGGGAGGGAAGACGCAGCCGCGGACAGGGATGGATCTTGTCCGTTATTTTATCAAGTATCTCTCCATGGGGTTTTACAGCCCCACCAGACGTTCCCGAGCCAACCCGCCTGGCCCCCAAGGGGATCAGCTCCAAGAAAATCCACCACGGTTTGCGGGAACGGTGGAAAATTAGCTGCATTAAGCCCTGCGTGAAAACACAGATCTCTACGAGACACTCATGGTCAGGTTGTGTCACTCCGGAGAGGACAAGCTTCCAAACTGGCATCTCCAAAACCAACCCGGAGCCGGGTAAAGCCCAAACCTCTCTAAAAATATCACTATTTGGTGATGCCTCGAGCCAGGAGATGCCACGAGGATTGAGGGAAAAACCTACTTGGTGAGCAGATGTGGCTGGGGAGACACCAAGAGGGAACCGAGGCCGGTTGAGCAAGAAGGAAAAATAAATAAAGACTGAAAAAAAAAAAAAGAAAAAACCTGAAGAGCAAAGCGGGTACGGAGAGGAAAGAAGAGCCTCTCCGGGAGATGCTGCTCATACCACGCTCCAGCAGAGATGCTGTTTCGGATGCACCACTCCCCGAATCCCATCCTCCGAGCCGGGACGAGGAGACGCGCAAGCGCCCGAGCGAGGAAAGTCCTAAAATCGGATGTTTTGCGCAGCTCAGAACCACAACAGCCTCTTTTTTTAATTATTATTTTTAAGGCGGCAAAGGTAAAACCGAAGCTCCCCGAGGCTTGGAGGCAAGCGGTGCCACCCCGAAACACCCGGGAATGCGGACAAAGGAAAAGGGGGGATTAAAAAAAAGATAAAAGACTTCAAATTTATTTTCCCAAGCGCCGTCAAAAGCGCGTTACCCTCATTTAGCTTCCCCAAATCGGGAGGGATAAGGAAAGCAGCGGGAGCCCCGGCGCAGGAGCCCTCCGCGGCGCAGCCTCGGTGCCTTTCTGGGCTTTTTATTTGAAAACAAAACAAAGCAAAACAAAAATCAAGCGGTTTCTTCGATTTGATTCTCCCCCGTCCCTTTCCCCGAGGTTGGTGGGGCGAAAGCAGAAATCAATGAAATTCAGGCCATTAAAAATTACATCACCAGCCGGTCCGAGCCCGCGTCAGGCCCGTCTTTATCTCTGCGGATTTAAACGGCAATTACCGGCGGCTTGTGTGGATACGGCAGCTCCTGGAAGGGGAGGGGGGGGGAGGATCTATTAAAAAATTTAAGAAAAAGAAATAAAAATCACTATCAAGAAGTCAAAGCCCCGTTTCCGTTAAAAAACCCCCAAATATAAAGAATCATTGTGCGAAGCTTATTCTCCCAGAGAACGTCTTTAACCGTTTCTCCGGCCCGCAGCCGGCACCATCAATTTATTACGGAATTATAATAATAATAATTAAAAAAAGAGGCGCTTTTCTAATTGCCGGTGGACGTCACAGTAACGATGGCTTCGCTCCGAGGGAGCTGCCGGCTCCGGTGGAACCCCGACCTCGTCGGTGGAACCCCGACCTCATCTCCGGAGGAATTGGGGTGGGGGGAAATCGCTGCCGGCACCGGAAAAACCGGAGGAACGCGGGTTGGCGGAGGAAGATTTCGGAAACGGGCCGGAAAAATGAAAAGGGGAGGGGGGCAGAGAGGGGGGGTTGCCACATGGGAAAGCGGATGCTGGAGATACACTCCCCCCCCCCCCAAGAGCCGGAGGGACACCCTGAAAATGCAGCGGTACCCCAAAAACCAGCCTGCAGCTCTGCCGGCGCACAGAGGAGGAGACGAACACCACCCCCTCTCTGTTTTCTTTTGGGGAGGGGGATTAGGGCTTGCCCCCCCTGGGGGGGTGGTGTGAGGAGGGGGGAAGCCAGGTCCTGGGAGCCCACCCAAACCCTGGCCCCTCCACAAGGGCACAAATCTGGGGGGGGGCAATGCCTCTTGCCCCCCCCCCCCACAAATGGGGGTCCTTCGGCTAGGGGGAGAAGCCCCCCAAGCTCTTAATAGGGGTGCCCCCTCCCTCCATCCCCTTGCTGGTGGGGCATCACTGATCCTTTAAGGGGGGGTGTCTCCCCTCCTCCCCCCTAACTGCGGGACAACCCCCCCCGTTAAGGGGGTCTCCCCTCCCAGGACCCCTCCCCTTAAGGTGTGTGGGGGTCTCCTCTCTCCTAAAGAGGCGGTCTCCCCTCCCAGGACCCCTCCCCTTTAAGGGGGGGGTGTTTCCCCTCTCCTAAAGAGGGGTCTCCCTACCCAACACCCCTCCCCTAAATGGGGGGACGTCTCCACTTAAGGGGGGGGTGTCTCCCCTCCCCAAGGGGGTCTCCCCCCTCAACGTGAGTCCCCCCCGCCCCATGATTCCCCCCCGCCCCCAAACTGGGGGGACCCTCCCCAGGCTGAGGTCTTGCCACCCCCCACCCCCTCCCCCGGGGCTGTGGGCCGGCCCGGCGGCTCCGCGGCCGGCGGGGGTGGGGCGGCCCCATTGTTCCCAGCCGGGGGGTGTGTGTGTGTTGGGGGGGGTGTGGGTTGAACACGGGACCGTTCCTTACCGTGACGGCGGCGGCGGCGGCGGGCCGGGCCGGGGGCGGCGGGCGGCGGCGGCGCCATGTCCCCCCCCTCGGGGCGGCGGCGGCGGCGGCGAGGGGCGGGGGGCGGCGGGCGGCGGGCGGGGCGGGGGCGGCGGGGCCGCCGGGGCGGGCTCGGCCTGTAATGGCGGCGGCGCCTTCCTCCCCCTCCCCTCCTCCTCCTCCTCCTCCTCCTCCTCCTCCTCCTCCCCCTCCCCCTCCCTCCGCCTCCTCCCGCGCCGACGGGGGCGGGGGGCAGCGGCGCGCGCGCGGGGGGGCGGGGGGGGCGCGCGCGGGGCAGGAGGGAGGCAGCGGCGCATGCGCAGATGGGCGGGGCTATAGAGGGGACGGGAGGGAGCGCGCATGCGCGCAGCGCTGCCATGTCCCCACCGCCGTTCTCCACCCCCACCAGCTCCGGTGGCACCGGGGCCCCCTCCCGCCTACAGTGGGAGCGGGGCTTCGGATCGGCAGCCCCAGTAACCACGGGAACCGGGAGTTAGAGGCGGGAAGAGCCCCCGCGGCCTACAAAACCTAGCCTTGATTACGGCCGGGGGATACCGCCCTCTGCGGGTTGAGCGAGGCGGAAGTGGGGAAGTGGTGTATATCCCGGCGTGCCCCGCGCACGCGCGCAAAGCCTGCTGGGAAGTGTAGTCATGTAATTGGATGGGTGTAGACCGGAAACTACGAATCCCGGCGTGTCCCGCGGGCGGGAAGGAGGGGACCGGCTCCAGCAGCGCCGCCCGGGGGGGGGTAACGGGACGGGACCGCCATGGTGAGGAACGGGGGAGGGGGGAGCGGGGTGAGGCCCCGCGAGGGGAGGCCTGGGGGGCTCCCCGTGACGGTGTTTGGGTGGGGGGAGGCCTTGGAGGGGCTTATTGGGGTGTCGTGTGGGGCGGGGGTGGCCCTTATAGAGTGTTCCGTTGAACACCCTATAGAGGAGGGTCTCTACTGAGGCGGCGATATTGGGGTGCCCCGTGGGGGTGGTGTGGGGGTGGCTTGTGGAGGGGAACCATAGAGTGGTCCTTTATGCTATCGCTATAGGGAGTGGCTTGGGGGATATTGGAGCCCCCCTACGGGGCAGAGTAGCTTGGGGGGGACCCCTGTAGTGTACCCCGTTATAGTGACCCTTTCGGAGGGGCACTGGCAAGCCCCATGGGGTAGAGCAGCTTGGGGGCGTGTCCTTTTTAGGGTCCCTCTACAGAGACACTTGGGGGGGGCACAAATATTTGGGGAGAACGCCCAACCCTCCCCAGCACCCCAACTTCCCCCCCCCCCTCCATTTTGCTCCCTCCTCTTTCCCGGGGCAGATCCGCTTCATCCTGATCCAGAACCGGGCCGGGAAAACCCGCCTGGCCAAGTGGTACATGCAATTTGATGATGATGAAAAGCAGAAGCTGATTGAGGAGGTTCACGCTGTCGTCACTGTCCGCGACGCCAAACACACCAATTTTGTGGAGGTAACGGCCCCAAAACATTCCGATTTCACCCCAAATCCACCCCCCAACCTTCTTTCCCTTTCCACCCCCATCCAGAAGGTGAATTCAGAGCTTTAGATCAGCCTTGAGCCCAAGCGCCATGGTTTCCCCACTGGGGATAGAGCGTGCGGCTGTGCTCGGCTGCATGCCGTTCCTCCCAGTCCTCCCAGTTCCCCTTTTTTTTAACGTGTGTGTCCACCCCCCGCCCCTACCCAGTTCCGCAACTTCAAGATCATCTACCGGCGCTACGCGGGGCTTTACTTCTGCATCTGCGTGGACGTCACCGACAACAACCTAGCTTACCTTGAAGCTATCCACAACTTTGTGGAGGTGAGGTGACCATCCCCTTCCCCCTCCCAGGTTTTTAATTAACGCGGCCGTGCTAACGACCCCCGGCTCTTCATCCCGCATCCTTCCCCTTCCTTCTTCCCCCAGGTCCTCAATGAGTATTTCCACAACGTTTGTGAGCTCGACTTGGTCTTCAATTTCTACAAGGTGAGGAAAAGGGGGTCCAGGGAAGCCCCTCCCACCCTGGGAGGGGTGGGGGGTTAGGGAGCCCCCCCCACCACATGGGGGTCCTGGGGGGTTTGGGGACGTCCCCTCACGCCGTTGGGATGCGGCTGTAGGTCTACACGGTGGTGGACGAGATGTTCCTGGCCGGGGAGATCCGGGAGACGAGCCAGACCAAGGTGCTCAAGCAGCTCCTGATGCTGCAATCGCTGGAGTGAGCCGGGACCAAACCCCAGCCCCAGCCTTCCTCCTCCTCAGACCCCCCCAGGGCGGGCGACACGGGGCTCTTGGTGTTGTGTGTCCCCCTCCCCACCATGTCCTCGTCATCGTGTTGTGAATAAACGTGGCTGTGATGTGCTGGAGCCCCCCACTCCTGTCGGGGCAGCGGGAAGACCTGCCTCCATTTCAGTACAAAATTGGGGGGGGAGGGGGTGTACAAGGCCCCCCACTTGTCCTGCTCAGGGTGGGGGGGGCTCAGGCGGGACCCCTGTGGGGTAGGGGGTCACTCTCCCCCATTTTCCTGCTTCTCTGCCTGTAGCCCTGTCCCCACAGGGGGGTGATTGGAGACTCCAGGGGACCCCCAGAAGCAACTGGGGACCCCAGGGGGCTTTGGGGGTGGCCAGGCACTACTGGGGTACCCCACCCAGCGTGGCTGGGGACAGGTAGGGTGGCAGAGGGACACCCAAGGTTGGTGGGGGACCCCCAGGGTGGATGGGTGACCCCTGGGGACCCTGAGGGTGGACCATGAGACCCCGAGGATGGGTTGGGGATGCCCAGGGTGGCCAAGGACAGGTAGGATGGCAAGGGGACCCCAGAGTGGAGGGGGGACCCTGAGGATGGTCCAGGGGACCCCCAGGGTGGCTGGGAACAGGTAGGGTGACAGAGGCCCTGAGGGTGGCCCAGGGGGACCCTGGGGCTTGCCAGGGGTGGCCCAGAGGGGCCCCATAAGATGGCACGGGGACCTGGGGGCAGCCCAGGAGGCAGAGGGACCACTGTGGGTGTCACGCAGGGGTGAGGCTTTGGCACAAAGGAGCCCCGTGGGTGTCACAGGAGGGTTTATTGTCAACGGGGTAACATGGGGGACGATGGGGACACCCCACGGGGGGCCCCCCCCTCAGTCCTGCTCCAGGCGCTTGATGGCAGGATTGGGGTACTCGGGGTTCTCGATGGCTCCTGGCCCAAACTTGAGCTCGAGGAAGGCGCGGGCGTTGTTGGGCGCCATGGCGGTAAAGCCGGCAAAAAGCATCGGCACCCGGGGCCGGAGGAAACTTTCAGGGAACTCCACGTCCTGGGGGTGCCCCAACCATGTGTCCTTGGTCATCACCCCTCCGCGGGGGTAAAACGGCCACAGGTCCACGTGTAACCGATTACTCCGGCTGTAGTGGACACGGTAAAAGTCTCCCTCTGCCGCCTTCTCCCAAAGGAAACCCTCGGCGTCCTCCACCGGCTCCCCCGCCGCCGCCGCCGCCAGCCACCGGCACTTACCAACGTCCTCCTGATAAATTCCCAAATCCACGTCGTAATCCCAAGGGATGATATCGCCGAGGCGGGCGGCACCCAGTAACGACCCCCCCTCTAACCAGTACCGTACTCCAGCGGCTTCCAGCACGCCGGTTACATGCCGGGCGGTTTCCCGCAGTGCCCGTAGGCAGCACGGAGGGGTCCAACGCCCGGCGAGGATGTACTCGGGGGTACGGGCGTGCACCGTGCCGAAACACCGCACCGTCTCCTTGCCGCAGCCGTACCAGCGTTCCTGCCCGTCCGCCAGCACCTCCAGTTTGATGCCGAGATCGCGCATCAACCGGCGTCGCCGGGTTTCCGCCAGGTTTTCGGCTTTCCAACGGCCGTGAGGGGAAACCGGGGGTCGACGAGCCGCCGGGAACGCCGCCGGCATCACCCGAAGCCCCCAACCCCGAAAAGCCGCTTGGATGAAGAGGGCGGTGGGCACCGGTCGCGCCAAAGGGAAAGGGAGAGCGAAAAGGTCGCGGGTGCGAAGCAGCAGCACCGCCGTTCCCTCCACCGCCCGGCAAACCCCCGGCGCGCCGTCACCATAGCGTGCCGTCCACTCCCGCGGTTCCAACCGCAGCTCCAAACACTGCAACGGCGCCGATCCCACCGGCGCCGCCACCAACCGGACGTTGCTGGCGGCACCGCCGCCTTCCAGCGCGTCCCGCATCCGTTCTAAAAGCCCGGGAACGGCGCGGGTGCCATCGGGTACCAAAGCCACGTGGCGGGTGCGGATGTGGAGTTCGGGATGCGCCAGTGGCGGAGGCCGATCGGCTGCGGGGCGCAGCGGTAGGAGGCCAACCTCCGCCGGTAACGGTACCGGTGGGTACGGCGCCGTTTCAGCAACGACCAACACCGGGACGGGTAAGGAGGCGAACGATCGCGCCGTCCCCGCCAAGTCGTTTTCGAAGTCTTCGAAGTCTCGGAGGAGGACGGTGATGCCGGGGACGCCACGGGGGGGGCGGCACGAGGGCGGGGACCCCCCTGGCCCCCGCCAGGCGCAGTAGAGGAGGAGGAGGTTGAGGCCGATGGCCCCGGCCAGGGCGGCTTGGCATGGCGTCACCCGCATGCCAGGGCTTCTTGTGGTGGTGGTGGGGGGGGGGTGGCTTTTAATTAGCCCCCCCCTTGCTAATTAATTAATGATCTCTGCTCCCAGCTGGGTCCTACCGGTGCTGCCACGCATGTCATGAGCGTGGCGGTCTCGGCAGCGGTGCTGGCAGGGGGGAAAGAGGCATTAACAAGGGGCCTTGTTAATGAGAGGCCTCGTTAACAAAGGGGCTTGTTAATAGGGAGACCCATTAACAAGGGGCCTCATTAATGGGGAGCCCCATTAACGAACCCACCATCAGGCCCCCCCTGCCCAACTGAGCCCAATGGGGGACGTGTCACTATGGCAACGCCATCCCCGGTTGCTATAGCAACACGAGATGGGCCCTATTTCCCCCCTATCTTTACAGCCCCTATATATATATATACACAGGTTGCAGATGTCACCGCAGCCCCTGGGTGTGTCACTGTGGGCACCTATAGGTGCCACACCTACATATGGGCCGGGCACCTATAGATGTATAGGGCCCATAGGTGGCCCCACATACGCCCAAATACATGCACCTGGACGTATAGATGTGCATGCGCACACCTACACCTGCACACGTGTGCACTTATATACCCCTGTATACTTGCACAGAATTGCGTACTCGCCTGTATACCCCTGTGTGCCTGCGTATACAGCCCTGTATGCTCCTATACGGTCTGCCTGCCGGTTTGCCCCATAGGCATCTCTACACGCCCTCTGCATCCCCATGCATCTCTGCATATGCCTATAGACACTCCTATAACTCACGTGCCTCTATACAACACCCCATGCACTGCTTTATGCTCCCCTACGCCCCTGTGCACGCTGATATAACCCCCTATACGTATCCATACGGACTGGAGAGAGCCCCCCCTGCACCCCTATAGACACCCCTACGCAACCCTCCATGTGCTCCTATACATCCCCATATACACACAGACACCTTGTGCACCCATATGTACACCCTACGCACCCCCTTGGCCTCACACCCACCACGCACCCCATCCCCTATACACCCCTACAGCCCTCCATACTCCCATGTACCCCTATATGCTCCCATACCTCCCCCTAGCACCATGCATATGCACCCCATATGTCCCCATGCACCCCCCCACCCCCTCTGCAGCCTCCCTAACCCCAGGGCACCCCCATCCATTATACACCCTTGCCAAGTCCCCCATAGCCCCCTTGCCCTATGGCCCCCCATGCCCTATAGGACCCCCATAGCCCTCTCCTCTATAGCTTCCCTACTGCCCGTCCCACATAGCCCCCTATCTCCCTCTGTCACCTCTAGTCCCCATCCCCTATAACCCCTTCTCCTATAGCCTCTGTGCCCCTCCATTCCTGATACCCCCAGCCCCTATACCACCCTGTCTGCTATAGCCCCATCACCTATAGGCCCCCTGCATCCCCTGAAGCCCCATGTTCCTCCATCCCCTGCAGCCCCTATACCCCTGTCCCCTATATCCCCTGTACCCACCATCCCCTGCAGCCCCATGTCCCCCATTTCATATAACCCATATACCCCCACCCCCTATAGCCTCTATAACCCCCATCCCCTATATCCCCTATACCCCCTTGTTCCTTATAAGCCCCATGTTTCCCCATCCCCTATAGCCCCTGTACCTCACCAGCCCCTATACCCCCTTGTTCCCTATAAGCCCCATGTTTCCCCATCCCCTATAGCCCCTGTACCTCACCAGCCCCTATAGCCCCTATAATCCCCCATCCCCTATAGCCCCTACGACCCGCTGTCCCCTGCAGCCCCTATAACCTGTCCCCTATATAACCCCCATACCTTGCTGTCCCCTATAAACCCTATAACCCCCGTCCCCTATAGCTCCTGTACACCACCATCCCCTATAGGCCCTGTCCCCCACCATCCCTTATATAATCCCCATACTCCCCGTCCCCTATAACCTCTATATAATCCCTATAATCCCCCTCCCCTATAGCCCATATGTAGCCCCCTGTCCCCAATAGAACCCATCCCCTATAGCCGACATATAACCCCCATACCCCGCTATCCCCTATAACCCTTATATAACCCTCATACCTCCCCATCCCCTGTATAACCCCTATAATCCCTGTCCCCCATAGCCCCCATTCCCTATAGCCCCTATACAACCCCCACCCCCCCCATCCTCTATAGCCCCTATATGTCCCTCGTCCCCTATATAACCCCCATACCCCGCCGTACCCTATAGCCCCTATATAACCCCCCGGCCCCCGCAGCCCCATGTCCCCCCCGGCCCCCCGTACCGCCCGCGGGCGCTGTTGCCCCGGCAACGGCGGGCCGGACCCGCCCCCCCTCTTCCGGCTCCCTTTCTGGCAGGAAGCGGCGGCAGCGGCGGCCCCGTGGCTCCCTTTGTGGCAGCCGTGATGGCGGCGGAGCGGGCGGCGGCGGCGGCTCGGGCCCAGCCGCCCCCCGCCGGGGCCCCCCCCGGGCCCAGCCCCGGTCCCGGCCCTGAACCGGCGGGCCGCGGCGGGCTGAGCCTGCCCGGCATCCTCCACTTCATCCAGCACGAGTGGGCGCGCTTCGAGGCCGAGAAGGGGCGCTGGGAGGCGGAGCGGGCCGAGCTCCAGGTACCGGCACCGTGCCCGGGACCCCCCCGGCCACCCCCCCCCATCCCAGCCCCGCTGGGCCCCGCCGGGGGTTACCGGGGCCGCCGCCGCCGCCGCCATCTTGGGAGGAAATGGCCGCCGGGCGGCGGGAGCGGGGGGCGGGCACCGGGGCGGGGGGACCGGGAGCGGGGACCCCCGGCCCCGGTGTGAGGAATCCCCCAGCCCCGCTGTGAGGGATCCCCCGTCTCCGGTATTGGGGATCCCCCCCAGTCCCGGTGTGAGGCACCCCCCAGCTGCGGCATTGGGGATCCCGCCCGCCCCAGTGTAAGTGACCTCCCAGCCTCAGTATTGGGGAACCCCCAGCCCTGGGATTAGCAACCCTCCAGCCCCGATATTGGGGGCCCCTCCACCCCGGTATTGCCCCTGTGCCTCGGTATTGGGGAGCCCCACCCCTGGGATCAGGGCCCCTCCCACCCCACTATGGGGGACCCCTCCAGTTCCTTGGTTTTGGGGAGCCCCAGTACTTGGGTCCCTTTCTTGCCCTGATATTGGGGACCCCCTGCCCTGGAATTAGCTCCGGTCTGAGGGACCACCAGCCTCAAGATTGGGGACCCCCTCCACACCCCGGTATTGGGGATCCCCCCACGCCCTGGTATTGGGGATCTTGCCGTACCCCAGCATGAGGGACCCCCCCGACCCAGTATTGGGGATCCCCCTGCACCCCAGTATTGGGGACCCTCAGCTCCAGTGTTGGGGATCCCCAGCACCCCAGTATAAAGGACCCCCCTACCCTGCTATTGGGGACCCCATCTGCCCCAATATCAGGGATCCCCCTCTGCGCCTTGGTATCGGGGTCCCCCCAGCCGCACTATGAGGAACCCCAGCCCTGGTATTGGGGACCCCAGCTCTGGTATTGGGACCCCCCTGTGCCCTGCTGTTGGGGACCCCCAACTCTGACAACGGGGACAGGGTCACCCCATTATGCAGCATCACCTGTGTCCCCCCGCCCCACTACTGGGGAGCCCCCCCCGTTGTCACTCCTGGTGCCACCAGTGTCCCTCGCAGGACTGGCACTGAGCCCTGGGGCCACCAGTGTCCTTTGCAGGGCTGGCATCGAGCTCTGGGGACACCAATGTCACTCCTGGTGCCGCCAGTGTCCCTCATAGGCCTGGCACCAAGTTCCAGATCACCAGTGTGTCTCCTGGGGCCACCAGTGTCCTTCCCAGGACTGGCACTGAGCTCTGGGGCCACTGGTGTCCCTCCCAGGACTGGCACTGAGCTCTGGGGCCACTGGTGTCCCTCCCGGGACTGGCACTGAGCTCTGGGGCCACTGGTGTCCCTCCCAGGACTGGCACTGAGCTCTGGGGCCACTGGTGTCCCTCCCAGGACTGGCACTGAGCTCTGGGGCCACTGGTGTCCCTCCCAGTGCTGTCACCAATCCCAAGGGCCATCCATTTCACTCCCAAATCAGTCCCGGTGTCACCTCCTGTCCCCGTGGCCGGAGCCCCTTGTCCCCATGTCCCCACCCTCAATCCTCCCCCAACACCCTGTCCCCATCTCAGCCTCCACCCTTGTCCCCTTGCCTCTGGGGGAAAGGCGGGGTGGTGGTGGCCTGGGTGTCCCCCGTCCCCGTGTCCCCGTCACCGTGTCCCCGCAGGCGCAGGTGGCCTTTCTGCAAGGCGAGCGCAAGGGCCAGGAGAACCTCAAGACGGACCTTGTGCGACGCATCAAGATGCTGGAATATGCCCTTAAACAGGAGAGGTGGGGGACACCCCAAAACTCAGTGGTCCCCTCGCTCATTCTGGGGGGTCACCGTGCCATCCTGGTGTCGGGGGGGCCACCCCCCTCATTTTGGGGCCACCATCACCCGTGTCCCCCACCTCTTCCCTCCAGGTCCAAATACCACAAGCTGAAATTCGGCACTGAGCTGACGCCAGGGGAGAAGAAACTGGAGGGGACGGAACTGGGTGAGCGTCCCCGTCCCTGGGAGGGGGTTACACGGGTGGGTTTTGGGGTGCCTGAGCCCCCCCATCACCCCCTCTGTCCCCCCCCCCAGTGTCCAACGGCCCCACGGAGGTGACATCGCTGGAGGGTGGCCCGCTGGCCTGGAAGGAGGGCCGGCAGCTGCTGCGGCAGTGAGTTGGGGGGGACTACGGGGAAAGGCTTGGGGGGGGCATGGTTGGGTTTTGGGGTGCCCTGAGCACCCCGTTTCCCTCTGTGTCCCCCCAACAGGTATCTGGAGGAAGTTGGGTACAGCGACACCATCTTGGACATGCGGTCGCGCCGCGTCCGCTCGCTGCTGGGCCGCAGCCCCGCGGCCCCCCCGGCCCCCGGCAGCCCCCCAGCCGCAGAGTCGCTGCTGGTGCGACGCATCGAGGAGCAGATCCAGAGGTGGGGGCTTAGAAAAAAGGGGGGGGGATGTGTGTGGATTTGGGGGGGGGGGTGTTCACTGGGTACCCCCCAAACTCCACCCCGGTCCTTCCCACCCTCAGGAATGCTGGGAAGGAGACGGAGGAGCGGGGGGGCGGCGGGGGACTCGAGCAGGTCCCCTTCCCGCCTGGTGGCGAGGACGAGGACAGCGATGAGGATGAGGATGCCGAGAGCCTTCCCACCCCTGCCCAGCCCCAGCACAAGAAGCAGCGAGTCAAGGCAAGTGTCTCCCCCAAAATCTTGGGGGGGTTCCCCCAACCTAGGTGTCCCCCAAAACTGGGAGGGTCCCCAAACCTGGGCATCCCTCAAATCTGGGTATCCCCCAAAGCTGGGGGGGGTCCCCAAACCTGGGTGTCCCCTAGATCTGGGGAGGGTCCCCTGAAATGTGAGGCATCCCCCCAAACCTGGGGGGGAGCACCCCTTAAACCTGGGGGAGTTCCCCAAACCTGGGGGTCCCCCAAACCTGGGCATCCTCCAAACCAGATGGGATACCCCAAACCTGGGTGGGGGGTTCCTTCAGACCTGGGGGGGGGCTCCCCAAACTGAGTATCCCCCAAACCTGGGTGTCCACCAAACCTGGGTGCCCCCAAACCTGGGGGTCCCCCAAACCCCAGTGGGTTCCCCCAAACCCTGAGGCTGCAAGGAGCAGCCCTTGTGCCCCCCATTTCCACCACCTTCTCTTCTGGTGGCTTTGGGGGGGTCCCCCAAAACAAGCTGTGACCCCCCCCATGACCCCCTCCTCAGCTCACCCCCAAACCCCTCCTGCCCGAGGTGGAGGATGAGGATGACGATGAAGACTCGGAGGACGCCCTCAACGAATTTGACTTCCTGGGCTCTGGGGAGAACGGGGCCGGCCGACGGGCCAGGGAGGGCGTGGAGCTCGGTGAGCAGGGCCCGGGAGGGGAGAGACAGATTTGGGGGGGCCCCCTTGACCCCCAGCTTTGGCACCAGCCCTCCTGACCCCCCACGTCCCCGCAGAGAGCCGCCGGGGCCGGCTGCGGGGGATCCTGGCCGACCTGCGGGACGTGGATGGGCTCCCACCGAAACCCGCCGCTGCGGGGCCACCGCGGCCTCACGAAGGTACGGTCCTGGGGGTCCCTGTGTGCCTTGGGGCGTCCCCGTGTCCCCTGGGGGTGTCCCCGTCCCCCGGCAACACCTGCAGCCGCTCCACTCCACAGGGTCTCTGGGCATCTCCTCCGACGTCTTCATCATGGACAGCATCGCCGGCGGCGCCGTCAGCCTGGGGGACTTGGCCGACCTGACCGTCACCAACGACAATGAGCTCAGCTGCGACGTGAGTCGCTTCCCGTTGTCCCCATGGCATCCCCAAACCTGCCCTCGGTGTCCCCTGGCTTCTGTTGTCCCCAAGTGTGGACATTAGTGTCCCCTGGCCTCCATTGTCCCCATGGTGTCCCCAAACCTGCTGTGAGTGTCCCCTGGCCTCCATTGTCCCCATGGTGTCCCCAAACCTGCTGTGAGTGTCCCCTGGCCTCCATTGTCCCCATGGTGTCCCCAACCCTGCTGTGAGTGTCCCCTGGCCTCCATTGTCCCTGCATGTCCCCAACCCTGCATGAACATCTACCCTGGTCCCCATCACATCCCTTTGGTCCCCCCCACCTTCTCCTTGCCCTCTGGCCACCAAAAGCCGCCTGCCATGAGCCCTAGCTGGGGCCACGGGGTGCCACCACCCCTTGGCCACCGTCCCCTGCCATTGTGCCCCTGTTGTCCCCACAGCTCCCGGAGGGCCGGGACGCCCTGAAGAAGACGTGGAGCCCCAAGTTCACCCTGCGCAGCCACTACGACGCCGTGCGGGGTCTGGCCTTTCACCCTGCCGAGGCTGCCTTGCTCACCGCCTCCGAGGACGGCACCCTCAAGCTCTGGAACCTCCAGAAGCCCATCGCCCCCAAAAAGTGGGTGCTGGAGGGGGGTGACAGAGGGGTGGCAGGGAAGGGGACACCCCCCGGCGCAGTTGTCACCCCCCCTTTTGTCCCCTTTCCAGGAACGCGGCGCTGGACGTGGAGCCGGTGTACGCTTTCCGCGGGCACAGGTGGGGAACGGGGAATTGGGGCGCTGGGTTCGGGGGGAGGACGCGGGGCCAGTCTGAGGGGAGCCAGTGGCTCTGGGGACCCTGGGGACATCCCGGGGTCCCTATCACCTTGTCCCTGTCCCTGCAGGGGCCCGGTGCTCGCCGTCGCCATGGGCCGCGACAGCGCCTTGTGCTGCAGTGCCGGCGTGGACGCCCGCATCCGCCGCTGGCGCCTGCCCGACCTCGACATGGACCCCTACGATGGCTACGGTGGGTGTCCCCTCCCCTTCCCTGCCAATCGGGGGTACAGGAGGGATGACACAGGTGACGTTGGTGCCCACCAGTTCCCAGCCCCACGGCGTCACCCCCTTCGGCTACGGCATCACCGCAGTGTCCCCCGCGGCTGCCGTGCCACCCCTCCAGCTGCGATGCCGCCCCTCCGGCTGCGTTGCCGTCCCCCCGGCCACGCTGTCCCCTCTGCTACCCCGAGGTGACCTTTCCTGGTGTCCCCAGACCCTGGGGTCCTCAGCGGCGTCCTGGAGGGACACGGGGACGCTGTCTGGGGCCTGGCCTTCAACCCCGCCGGCGACCGCCTGGCCTCCTGCTCCGCCGACGGCACCGTCCGCATCTGGGACCCCCGACGCGAGGACGGCGCCTGCCTCAGCACCTACGACACCCAGAGCGGTGAGCGGGGCAGGGGGACGTCCCCTTGGTGTTGGGGACATCCCCGCCACCCCCCTGTCACCCTCCCTGTCCCCCCACCCCTGCAGAACACGGTGTCCCCACCTCCGTCACCTTTTCGGCCACCCAACCCAGCCATGCTGTGGCAGCTTTTCGGACGGGCGCTGCGGTGCTTTACGATGTGGAGGCGGCTCGAACCGTTTTGGTGCTCGAAACCCGGCTGGGCAGCGGTGAGTGAACCGTGACGCCTGTTCCCCGTGTCCCCCTTGTCACCGTCGGAGGCGGGGGCCTGATCCTGGCGTCCCCACGCAGGTGGCAGCCAGGTTAACCAGGTGGTGAGCCACCCCTCGCAGCCCCTCACCATCACCGCTAGTGACGACCGCGGCATCCGATTCCTCGACAACCGGACAGGTTGGGGACGGGGGATGGGCTTCGTTAGCCCTAACGAGGCTGGGGAGGGGGCAGGGAGGGAGTTGGGGACATCCCTGTCACTGCTGCCACCCCCCACTTCCCACCACCAGGTAAAGTCGTGCACTCCATGGTGGCCCACTTGGACGCCGTCACCTGCCTGGCCGTTGACCCCAACGGTGTCTTCCTCATGTCTGGCAGTAAGTGTCCCTGTCCTTGTCCCCAGCCTTGTCCCCGACCATGTCCCCGTCCCAACCTTGTCCCCGTCCTTGTCCCCAGCCCCATGTCCCCAACCCCTTCTGTGTCCCCATCCTTGTCCCTTTCCCCAACCCTTTCTGTATCCCCGTCCCTATCCCCATCCCTGTCCCCAACGCCATCCCTGTCCCATTTCCGTCCTTGTCCCTGTCCCCATCCCCAACCCCATCCGTGTCCCCAACCCTGTCCTTGTCCCCAACCCGTTCCTGTCCAACCCTGTCCCCAGCCCCATCACTGTCCTTGCCCCTGTCCCCAACCCTGTCCCCATCCCGTCCCAACCCTGTGCCTGTCCCTGTCCTTGTCCCCACCCCTGTCCCTGTCCCCTCCGGCACCTTCCTGTTGCTCATCTGTGAAACGACAGCGCCGAGTCTCAGCACTCCTCAGCCACCTTTCCCACCACCCTGTCCCCATCCCCTCTGCTGTCACGCTGCTGTCCCCTCCCCGCTGTCACCCAGGGGACCTGAACCCCCCCTTCGTGCTCCCCAAATTCCTGCCCCCCCCTTTTATACGTCCTCCATCCCCAAGATCCTCTGCGAGGCTCCCCGAACTCCCACATCCCCTCCGCGCCGCCAGCCGCCCTGCACCCACCTCCATCGCATCCCACCGGATATCTGGGTGTCCCCCGGATACGTGGGTGCCCCCCAAAACGCCGGGACCCCCCCCGTTTTACCTCACAGGTCACGACTGCTCGCTGCGCCTGTGGCACCTGGCCCACAAGACGTGCGTGCAGGAGCTGACGGCCCATCGCAAGAAACACGAGGAAGCCGTCCACGCCGTCGCCTTCCACCCGAGCCGGGCCCTCAGCGCCAGTGCCGGCGCCGACGCCCTCGCCAAGGTCTTCGTGTGACGCTGGAGTCGGGGGAGGGGGGGACAAAACACACACCCCAGGGCGGTGTTTTCTTTGTGGGTGTGGGGGTGCGTGTGTGTGACGCAGAGGGGCACGTCGTGGCTGGGTGGCCTTTGTCACCCCCCCAGCCCCAGGGAGCTGAGCCCGGTGGCTCCCTGCAGCTCATGACGCCCCAGGGAGGCCTCGGCGCTCTCATGCCCCCCCCCCCCCCCGAAACTGGCCCAGAGAGCCTGGCTGGGGGGGTCAGGGGACACTTATAGGCTCTATATACCCCCCCAGGGGCACTTATGGGCTCCATATGCCCCCCCGGGGGCAATTAGAGGCTTTATATACCTCCCCCGGTGGCACTTCTTGGCTCTGTACACCCCGCCGGGGGCACTTACGGGCCCTATACACCCCCGTGGGGGCAGTTCTGGGCTCTGCGAACCACCCCGGGGCACTTATGGGCCCTATACCCTGCCCCGGAGGCAACTGAAGCCCCTGCGTGCCCCCCTGGGGCAGCTGTGGGCCGCGTCTCGTCCCTGGGGGGGAGCTCTCCGTACCCCCAGGGGTAGTTAAGGGCTCTGTACCCCCCCCGGGGGCAGTTATGGGCTTAATCTACCCCCTGGGGGGGCACTACATCCCCCCAGGGGGCACCTATGGGATCTATCTGCCCCACGGGGGGGGCACTACACACCCCCCAGGGGCAATTATGGGCCTTATCCCCCCCCAGGGGCAATTATGGACCTTATAGACCCCCCTAGGGCAGCTCGGGGGTCTATACCCCCCCCGGGGGCACTACACGCCCCCCAAGGAGCAGTTCCAGCCTGAATCCCCCTCGGGGGGGCCCCCAACACTACCCCAGACCAGGGGCCCCTCAAAACGCCCCCGGGGGCCCCCACCTTGTATATTTGTACAGCCGTGAAGCCCCCTCCGTGTCCCCCCACCCCGGGGGCTCGTCACTGCCGCCTTATCACTGTGTGATAGTCCGGGCCCCCCCCGGGGCCCCTCCCGGCCCCCCCCCCCCCCCGTGCTGCCGCCCTGCCCCCACCCCCCCAATCACCCTTTTTAATGCCGGTTGCTTTTTATTGTATATTTATTTGGTGTCTTTTGGGGGGGGGGGGGGGGGGGCGTCGGGAGAGGGGGGTTGTGCCTCAATAAAGCCCTTTGCCAAGAGCCCTGTGCTGCTGCTGGAGGGGGGGGGGACACAATGACCCCGCCCGGGGATTGGGACCCCCCCCAACACCCCTCAATGCCCCCCCAGCTTCCACTACCCACCCTACACCCCATTCCCCCCCCCCTTATGTCCCCTAATCCCCCCCCAAAATGACCCCCAGGTCTCCTTTGTGTCCCCCCCACACCCTGACACCACCCCGCATCTAAAGACACCCCCCCACGCACCCCCAAAAGCCCCCCCCGACCCTTAATAACCCCCTAATCCCTGAGCCATCCCACGGGGACTGGGTCTGTGCCCCCCCCCGGCTCTGGGGGGGTCCCCACGGGCCGTGTCGTGTCTGACCCCCCCTCCCCACCCATGGGGACACAAGGACACAGGGGCCGGGCCTGGGGTTTTGGGGATGGGACATGGGGACACCGAGGCCACCGGGGGGGAGGGACACGGGTGTGGGGGACACCAGTGTCATGGGGTGAGGGGACGTTGGGGGGGGGGCATCACAGGGGACACCGGGGAGGTCACAAGGTGATGGACACGGGGGGGGGGTCACAGGGCTTTGGGGGGATGGGGGCAGGGGGGTCACAGGGCTGGGGGGTCACAGGGCTTTGGGGGGATGGGGACATGGGGGTCACAGGGCTTTGGGGGGGATGGGGGCAGGGGGGTCACCGGGCTGGGGGGTCACAGGGCTTTGGGGGGATGGGGGCAGGGGGGTCACCGGGCTGGGGGGTCACAGGGCTTTGGGGGGATGGGGGCAGGGGGGTCACCAGGATGGGGGGGTCACAGGGCTTTGGGGGATGGGGACATGGGGGTCACAGGGCTTTGGGGGGGTGGGGGCAGGGGGGTCACCGGGCTGGGGGGTCACAGGGCTTTGGGGGGATGGGGGCAGGGGGGTCACCGGGCTGGGGGGTCACAGGGCTTTGGGGGATGGGGACATGGGGGTCACAGGGCTTTGGGGGGATGGGTGCAGGGGGGTCACCGGGCTGGGGGGTCACAGGGCTTTGGGGGATGGGGACATGGGGGTCATAGGGCTGGGGATGGGGGGGCCCCCGAGGGGCCACGGGGCGGGGGTGGCACCCTGGCACACGTGACGCGGGGCCGGGTGTCACCAGGGCCCTCCCCAGCCCGCCCCCCCCCGCGCAGTGCCCTTTGTGGTGACAGAGGACGATTGGGCTCAACATGAGGGTCCTGCGGGTACCAAGGGGGGCACTGGGGGGGGGTCCTGTATTGGGGAGGGGGCTTGTGGGTAGGGGGAGATGGGAGTGTCCGGGGGGGGGAAGTCCCGGGGGGGGCACGGGAAGAGGGCTCTGAAAGGGTCATGGGGAGGTCCGGGAGGGGGAAACCCCTGAGGGGGGGCTGTACTGGGGGGGGCTATGTCAGGGGGCCCTCGGGGGGGTGGGTGGCTTGTGGGTGGGGGGAGATGGGGGTGTCCGTGGGGGGGGTCTTTTGGGGGAGAGGCATGGGAAGAGGGCTATGAAGGTGGGGGGGTTATTGGGGGGGGATGACATGACGAGACACACACCTATGGGGGGGTTATTGGCGGGGGTTATAGGGAGGGTTGTGGGGGGATTTATGGGGGTGGGACACACCCTCTGGGCAATGGTGGTTATGGAGGGGGATCTCTGTGGGGGGTCTGGCCCCTCCCTGAACACCCCCCCCCCAAGGCCGCCCCCCTGGGGCTCCTGCGGTCGCTGGGTCCCGCCGCCCCTCCCCGGCACCTCCACAACCGCGTCCGGGAGCACCAAAAACTCTTCCAGGTAAGGGGGGGGGGTCCTTTGGGGGGGGTCCGGGGGGAATTTGGGGGGTGACGATGACGACCCCCCCCGATGTCCCTCGTGTGTGTGTTCCCCCCCCAGGAGGACAACGGGCTCCCGGTGCATCTCAAGGGGGGGGCCCTGGACTCGGCCCTCTACCACCTCACCGCCCTCATCTGCACCGTGGGTACGGTGGGACCCCCCGGGGGGGTGTCAGGGCACCCTTTGGGGGGGGGGCAGCACCCCTGGGGGGGAGGGGAGGGGGCGGGACGCCTGGTTTCTATTTTTAACCCAGGGGGTGGAGGTGGCTGGGGGGGGCAATGTCCACCTGGACGCCCGGGTCCCGTGGCCAGAGGGGGGGTGGCTAAGGGGGGCCGTGAGCCCAGACGCCTGGGTCCCCCTGTGGGGGGACACAAGAGGGTCCCTGACACCACCCCCCCTGTCCCCGCAGGGACCTGCTACTCGCTGTGGGCACTGGCTCAGGCCTCGAAGCCCAAGAAGAATTGAGGAGGGAACGTCCCTGACACCCCCCACCCCCCCACCCCCCCAGCAATAAAAAGCACCAATGAAGCTTTGGGCCTGGTTGGTGACACTGGGGACACTGGGAGGGACACATGGGGGAACAAACACACCAAAGGGATTTTATTGCCCAACGTAGTGAGCACCCAGCTGAGACAGCGGCTGCCCTGGGGGGGGTGGGGGTCGCTAAGTGTCCCCAAATGTCCCTGTCCCCCCTCCAGGGCAGGACCAGTCCCCCCGTCCCGGGTGAATAAATAGTTTTGGGGTTAAAACCACCAGGACTGGGGCTGTCCCAGGATGGGGATGGGGACAAGGACAGAGGAGGGAGAAGGACAGGTTGGGGACAGGGTTGGGGACAAGAACAGGAACAGGTTGGGGACAATAACAGGGATGGGGACAGGGAGAGGGTTGGGAACAGGGACAGGTTGGGGACAGGGTTGGGGACAATAACAGGGACAGGGTTGGGGACAGGAGGGGACATCATGGTGGCAGAGGGCTCCCCCCGAGCGTGCCAGCGTGGCTGACCAGCAGCAGCTGGAGAGGCACGGGGGGGTCCGTGTCACCGTCACCGTCACCATCACCGTCACCATCACCGTCACCATTGGGCCGTATCACCCGGTTGTGCAGGCGGCTGAACCGCCGCGCTTGCAGGCTGCAGGGGACAGAGGGGACACTGCAGGGGGACTCTGGGAGAGGGGACACCCAGGTGGCCCAGGGTGGTGGTGGGGGAACACACCCGGTGTCCAGGCGCCCAGTATGAACCAGTACGTACCAGTATGGGCGGCGCTCGTCAGGGCTGAGGCTGTGCCAGAGCCGCGCCAGCTCCCGCGTGGCCATGACGGAGGACAGCCCCGGGTGGGCTCTGGCATTGTAACTAGGGGTGTCACCACCCCGCTTCTGTCCCCCCCAGAGCTCATGTCCCCCTCTGCTGTCCCCACCCCCCTGGGGTCCCTGGGTCCCCATGTCCGTCCCCCCACCCGGAGTTCCCATGTCCCCCCCCTGGGGTCCCCAGGTCCCCATCCTTCTGAGGTCCCCAGGTCCTCCCCATGTCCCTGTTGTCCCTGTGGTCCCCATGTCCCCCCCGGGGGTCCCCAAGTTCTCCCCGGGTTCCCCATGTCTCCAAGGTCCCTGTCTTCCCTGGAGTCCCCATGTCCCCCCCTGGGGTTGCCATGTCCCCAGGGTCCCCATCCTCCCCAAGGTCCCCATGTCCCCCCTCCGGGTCCCCATGTGCCCCCCCCACTGTCCCCACCTGATGTAGGGTTTCCGGTTGAGGCGGCAGAACATGATGAACCCGTTGACACATTTCTTTCTGGGCTGGAGGGGACCATCCTGTCCCTGTTGCTTCTGTCCCCCCTGTGATGGCCCCACGGCCACCCCAGGGGACATAGGGCTGCTGTTGGCCTCCTGTGGTGCTGCTGCTGGGGTCTCTGGGGACAGTTGTGTACCTTGGGAGAGATCCTGGGGACACACACACCCCCCAAAGGGGTGGCTTGTGACACTGGAGGGGTGACACTGGGGTGGGGGTGACACTGGAGCAGGGTGTGACAGTGCCCACCTGCGAGCTGAGATAGACGTCAGCGAAGAGGTCTGGGGGGGACGAACATGGTGACATTGGGGGGCGACAAACATATTGTCACCCCCCCCAACCCCACCCCAACCCCCCAACCCACCTCGTGCCACTTCACCGGGGGACCCGGGCGGGGGTGGTGAGGCCAGGAGGGAGGGACTGAGCCCCAGAAACCCCTTCTGCTGTGGAGGGGGAGACAGGGAGACCCCCTCTTCCCCATCCAGTGCCTCACAGTATGGCCCAGTAGGGCCTAACCAGGGGCTGTTGTTCTCCCCTATCTCCTCCTCCTCCTCTTCGTAGGGCACCAGCTGCTGCCTGAGGGGCAGGGGGGGGGCAAGGGGGGGGCAGGTCAGCACCTCTGGGTGCCCCCCCGCAATTTGCCCCCCCCCCAATGTCACCTACGTCCATGTAGCCCCAGTGCTCGGGCCCTCCTCCATGGTGCCACTGTCACTGGGGTGCCCTGTGGGGATGAGGGGGATGTCACTGGGGGGAGGCATCCCCCCAGTTGGGGACAGAGGGGGTCTTCCAAATGGGTAGAGGAGCTTGGGGAGGGGCTGGAGGGCTTGGGGGGAGGCAAAGAGGGTGCTGGGGAGGGGCAAAGGAGGGTGTTGGGAGGCCCCCAATGGGAGGGGGGGTCTTAAAAATCTGGGGGGGGGTGTCAGGGTACCTGAATGCGGTGAGGGGATCCTGGGGGGTTCCACATTACCTGCCTCCCCTTGGGCAATGCTCACACGCATCTGGAGGTATTGGATGTACCCCAAGACATTCTGCAGCACCTGCACCTGGGGGGTGGGGGAGTTTGGGGGGGGGTCCGGGGGGTGGGGGGCATGCAGCCTCCCCCAGCCACCCCGCTTTTCCCTGACCTCCCCCACCCCAATCCTGTCCCCCCTCCCCAGTATCCCGATGTTCCCCCCACACACCCCCCCACCCCAGGGTACCCCCCTGTACCTGGGTGTGGGTCCCCCCTGCACTGTGGGGCCACGGTACCATGCGGTCCAGGTCCCGCAGCAGCGAGCGCCAGTCCCGCCTGGGGGGGGAACATGCCACAGACTGAGGGACTGAGGGACACACAGGTGTGGGGGAGCGACATGGTGGGGGGGGCACTGGGAGGGGGGGAAACGGGAGGCGACATGGGGGAGCCCCCGGGGGGGGGGGCTCATGGGGGACAGCGGTGGGGGCACCCCAAGGGGGGGGACATGGGGGGGGGTGGTGGTGACACTTGGGGGGGGATTAAAGAGGGGGGAAGAGAAGGGTCTATACGGGGACCCCCAGGGGTGACACGGGGGGGGGTGTGTGTGACACCCAGAGGGACGCAGTGCTCCCCCTCAGAGCCCCCGCTCCCCCCTCACCGGTGCCTTCGGTGCGGCCTCGTGGACGGGGTGCTGCCCCGCGGCTTTCCCATCTCGGAGGGGAGCCAAACGGCCCCGGGGGTGTGTGTCAGAGCGGGGTGGGGGGCCGGGCGTGCCCAGGCCCCGGGGGGGGGCCCTAGGCCCGGGGGGCAGCGAGGCTTCAGGGCGTGGATTCCCGCGCTCGCACCTCACACATGCAGGGCGGGGCGAGTGGGCGGAGCCAGCGCCCGCTTCGCCTCCCATTGGACGAAGCCTCCGCGTGGTGACCGCGGCTTAGTCGAAGGCAGCGTCCCGCCTGTTGCCAGGGCAAGCAGGGGCTGGGCGTGGCCTGGTGGCAGCGCCAGAGCTAGCCCCGCCCCCCGCGCCCCTATTTCTTCCCCCACCGCCATTTTCTGGCTCTGGAGCAAACGGGGGGGTGGGGGGTGGGTGGGTGTGTGTGTGGCGGAAAGACCCCTGGGGGGCCCACAAAGCATGACACCAAGTGCTAATTAAACAGTTTTATTGCCCCGGGCGGGGTGGGGGGAGAAGGGGGATGAAAACAGTGCCTGGGGGGGGAAAAACACACCCATGATACCCCTCAATTTTGCCCCCCCCCCCCCCCCGGGGCTCAGCCACCTCCAGGGGGAAGCAGCCCCCCAAAATAGCCCCCTCTGGGGAGGCAGGACCAGGGAGGGAGTCCCTGTGTGAGAGCCTGGGGGGGCACACACAGTGTTGGGAACCTGTGGGGATGTTGAGCGGGGAGTCCAGCCTCCAGTGCGCCAAAGCTCAAGGCAAAGCCAACTGCTCCCCCGGGGGACCTGACTGAGCACCCCGAGGGGGGTCTCGGGGTGGTATGGGGTCCTGGGGGATCCAAGGGAGGGTCCCAGGGCACCCCAGTGGGGGTCTCGGGGTGGTAGGAGGTCCTGGGGGATCCTGAAGGATCAGAGAGAGAGTCCCAGTGCACCCTGAAGGGGGTGCCTTGGAGTAGCAGGGGGGTCCCAGGGGAGCCTGGGGGATCTGAGGGGGGGTGTGTGTCTCAGGGTGGTAGGGAGTCCCAGGGGATCCTGGGGATCCAAGGGGGGGTCCCCTATTTCCCGGCGATGAGGGGGTTGCGCAGAACGACGATGACGGAGTCGCCGCGGAGGAACATCTTGGAGATGTACCGGTCCTTGTTCACCGGCTTAGATTTCTTCTTCCCCTTCCCGCTCTTGGGCACCTCTGTCCACATCTCCTTCACGTTCTCCAGCACCATGTTGCAGTGCCTTGGGGGGACACAGATGGGACACACATATATTTGGGGGGGTCCCCTGAAGCTGGGGAGAGGGGCTGCACCTCTCCTAAGGGGACATGTAATCATTAAGGTCGGAAAAGGCCTCTAAGATCATCAAGGCCAACCATCAACCCAACACCACTAAAATCGTGTTGCCAAGTGCCGCGTCGACATGTTGTTTGAAGCCCCCCAGGGATGGCGACTCCCCCACCTCCCTGGGCAGCCTCTGCCAGTGCTTGACAGCCCTTTTGGTGAAGAAATAGTCCCCAACAGCCAACCTAAACCTCCCCAACGCAACCGGAGGCCGTTTCCTCTCCAATCGCTTGTTCCTTGGGAGCAGAGACCGACCCCCCCCTCACTCCAGCCCCTCTCAGGCAGCTGCAGAGAGCGAGAAGGGCTCTCCCCTCAGCCCCCCCTTCTCCAGGCTAAACCCCCCCAGCCCCCTCAGCCGCCCCCCAGCACACTTGTGCTCCAGACCCTGCCCCAGCCCTGCTGCCCTTCTCTGGACACGCTCCAGCCCCTCAAGGCCCTTCTTGTCCCGAGGGGCCCAAACCTGAGCCCAGCATTCGAGGTGGGGCCTCCCCAGGGCCGAGCACAGGGGCCCCATCCCTGCCCGGCTCCTGCTGGCCACCCCAGTGCTGACACAAGCCCGGGGGCTGGTGGCCTCCTTGGCCACCCGGGCACTGCTGGCTCATGCCCAGCCGCTGTCAGCCAGCACCCCCAGGGCCTTCTCCACCACGCAGCTTTCCAGACACTCTGCCCCAAGCCTGGAACGTTGCCTGGGGTCATTGTGACCCAAGGGCAGGACCTGTCACTTGGCCTTGTTAAACCTCACCCAATTAAGCTCAGCCCATGGATCCAGCCTGTCCAGATCCCCCTGCAGAGCCTTCCTACCCTGGAGCAGATCGACGCTCCTGCCTAATTTGGTGTCACCTGCAAGCTTAGCCCATGCTCAACCCCCTCATCCAAATCATTGATTAAGTTGTTATAAAAGTCTGGCCCCAAAAAAAGTCTGGCCCTAACACTGAGCCCGGGGACACAGCTCATGACCAGCCACCAACTGGACTTAGCTCCATGGAAGGGTTGGGGGGAGCAGGAGCACAAGGGGAGGACATTGACTGAGACCAGAGGAAATCGGGGGGGCCCTGAGGGGAACTGAGCAGGACCAGGGGGACCCCAGCAAGATTCTGTGGACCCAGCAGCACTGAAGGGACATGGGGGCAACCCAACAGAACCTCCAGGGAATTTGGTGACATTAGGGGGACTCAAAGGAATGGTGGGGACCCCAGAGGGGAAGAGGCAGGATCGGGGGGATGCTGGGTCACACCAGGGAGACCCCAGGGGGCCTTTGGGGTCCCTGCAGGACACTGGGACCCTGAGGGCTCTTTGGGGGCTGTGGGGTGACCAATGTGGACACTGGGGACCATGGGGGGAGCCAGGGAGACGCTGGGAACCCTGAGGAGAACAAGCAGGACCATGTGGCACAAAAGGGTGATCTGGGGGACCCCAGAGGATGCTTTGGGGGTGACTCAGAGGGTTATCAGGCAGCCAGGAGGTTCCAGAAAGCATTTTGGGGACCCTGGCATGTCCAAGGGGACAAGGGGACCATGGGGGGAAACTGGAGTGACCCACAGGGACAACATAAACCCCAAGGAGCAGGACTGGGGAGCTCCTGGGCACTCTGGGACGTCCCAGGTCCCCTCAATGTGACACCGCTGGACACCAAGGACCCCTGGAACTCCCTTGGGGACAACAACACGGACCTGTCAAAGGCCTTGACGCGTCCCAGGAGCTTCTTGTTGTTGCGGCAGTTGATGAGGACCTGGGTGTTGTTCTTGACGGACTGGGTGAGGACAGAGAGTGGCCCCGTGTTGAACTCCTCTTCCTCTCGCTTCTGCAGCTCCTCCGGCGTCATCTCGCTCTTGGGCTTGTTCAGCAAGCTCCTGCGTGGGGACAGCGAGTGGATGTTGGGGGGACATTGCGGGGATGCTGTCAGGGTGGGGGGGGCATCCAGATGGGGACACAGTGGAGTGGGGGCTGGGGAGCCGGGGGTGCCAGGGGACACTGTGGGTGGCAGATGGCATTAGCATGGGGAATCGGGGGTGGCAGGGGACACTGAGATGGGGACCAGGGGGTGCCAGGGGTCGGCAGGCTGGGGAGCCAGGGGTGCCAGGGGACGGCGGGCTGGGGAGCCGGGGGTGCCAGGGGATACTGGGGGTGGCGGATGGCGTTAGCATGGGGAATCGGGGGTGGCAGGAGACACTGAGATGGGGACCAGGGGGTGGCAGGGGACCGCGGGCTGGGGAGCCGGGGGTGCCAGGGGACACTGAGATGGGGACCAGGGGGTGGCAGGGGACCGCGGGCTCGGGAGCCGGGGGTGCCAGGGGACACTGAGATGGGGACCAGGGGGTGGCAGGGGACGGCGGGTTGGAGAGCACGGGGTAGCAGGGGACCGGGGTCGGGGTACGGGGGATGCCTGGAGACACCAGGGGTGCCCAGGGAGACCGGAACGAGGAACCGAGGGCTCCGGGGTCACCGGGAACAACGCAGGGGGAGACGGGAGTCTCCGGGGCAAAACGCTGGGTGGGGGGGGACGACGACGAACCCAAGACCGGGACAGCAGGAACGGGACACGGGATCCGTTTCGAACCGGCCCCGGCCCCGGCCCCGGCCCCAGCCCCGGCCCCTCCTCACATGGCGGCTCTGCTCCGGTCCCGGCGGCTCCACTCGTGCGCGCCGCCTTCACGTCCCGCTTCCGGGTCACGGCGCACCCGCGCCTCTACTTCCGGGTCACCACGCCGCCGCGAAAAAGGGAACGACCGTAACGCGGAGGGCGGGGCACTTAAAAATGGGCGGGGCGAGAGATAAAGGGGCGGGACCGCAGCACGGCCACGGCGGCAGGTTGCGGGGAGGGGGAATGGGCGGGGCCCGGCTGTTTGGGGGCGGGGCATGGCCGGGTGCCGAAGGGGGCGGGGCCTATAGGGACGGGTCGTTACTGGCCGGCTGCCAGGAGGGGGCGGAGCTTAGACTGGGAGTGGGACGCCAATGGGGCGTGGTTGGAGGGTGGTGGGCGGGGCCTGGCGCGCACCCCTTTGGCTGGGGGCTTGGCCGCTGGCCAGGGGCGGGGCCAAAAGTGTAAGGGGCGCGGCCGGGGGGCGGGGGGCTTTGGTCGACGGCCAATTAGGGGGGGTGTCGGGGAGGGGGGCGTGGCCAGGGGAGGGGGCGTGGCCGGGGAGGGGGCTTGGTGCGGTGGGTGCGGGCGCGCAGAGGGCGGCGGCGGCGGCCATGGACGGGCGGCCCGGGACAAGGTACGGGGGCGGGACCGGGACCGGGACCGGGACCGGGACCGGGTCTCCGGGGAGGGGGTCCCGGGGTAGGGACCCCGGGGGGGGGCGGGATCGGGACCCCGGGGAGGGGGTCCCGGGATCCGGTCCCCGGGGGGGAGATCAGGATCGGGCCCCCTCGGAAGGGTCCTGAGGCAGGGACCACGAGGGGAGGCAGGATCGGGCCCTTGGGGAGGGGGTCCCGGCGTAGGGACCCCGGGGGGGAGGTCAGGATCGGGCCCCCTGGCAGGGTTCCAGGGGCAGAGACCCCGGTGGGGGGGCAGGATCGGGCCCCCTTGAGGAGGTCCCGAGGGATAAGAAAGGGTCCGACCCCGGAAGGGGGTGTCTCAGGGTCCGGTCCCTGGGAGGAGGGGCGGGGGACAGGATCGGGCCCCCCCGGCGAGGGGGTGCACCCTTGGGGGCAGGGAGGGGACAGGACCGGGGCTGGGATGGGGTCCCAGGGCACCGGGGCAGGATCTGGACCCTCAATAGGGGGGTCCCGGGGGCTGCTCCTGGGGGGGCAGGGACAGGACCCAGCTGCTGGTGGGGGTGGGGAGTCCCGGGGGCGATGGGACCCCCATGGGTGGGGACCCCCTGGGGTAGGGGTGGGCCGTGTGGCCCCCCTTGATGAGCGAGTCAGGGGGTCCTGGCACGAGAGGCGGTGGCTGTGGGTGCTTGTGCGCGTCCTCGTGCGAGCCGGGGGTGTCGTCGTGCACTCTGTGTGTGGGTGTGAAGCCGGGCGTGGCCTCGTGCGAGACTCGTGTGAGCCGCGTGCCTCCTCATGCGTCCTCGTGTGTGCCACGTGTGAGACTTCTGTGTCCTTATGCCTCCTCGTGTGTCGTCGTGCCTCCTTGTGCGAGCCTCATGTGAGCCGCCTGCCTCCTCGTGTGTCCTCGTGCCTCCTCGTGCATCCTCATGCCTCCTTGCGCGTCTTCGTGCCTCCTCGTGTGAGCTGCGTGCAAGCCACATGCCTCCTCGTGCCTCCTCATGCTTCCTTGTGCTTCCTCGTGCCTCTTCATGCACCCTCGTGCAAGCCATGCGGCAGCAGGGAGCCGCGCAAGCCCTGTGCCAGCCCATGGCAGGAGGAGGGGGGCGTGTGTGTGCGACGTGACACTGGGGTCCCGGCTTGGCGCAGACGCGTGTGTGAGGGTGAGGAGACCCCCCCCCGCACTGGTGCACACGCGTGTGCGAGGACCCGGGGTGTCGCTCGCCCTGGGCAGGGCGGGGGGGGCCACGTGCGCGTGTGTGTACATCACGTGTGGCCTTGGCGTGACGTGGCCAGGGACACTCATGCGTGTGAGTGTGTGTGTGTGTGTGTGCGCGCGTCCCCCCCACCCCGCTCCGCCGGCCCCCCCCGGCACCCAGGCACCTGGGTCCCCTACACCCCCCTCCCCGACACCCAGCCTGGGTTGGTGCTGGTCCCAGTCAGTGCCGGGTTCTGGTCCCAGTCAGTGCCCGGGTTCTGGTCCCAGTTAGTGCCGGGTTCTGGTCCCAGTCAGTGCCCGGTTCTGGTCCCAGTCAGTGCCCGGTTCTGGTCCCAGTTAGTGCCGGGTTCTGGTCCCAGTTAGTGCCCGGTTCTGGTCCCAGTCAGTGCAGGGTTCTGGTCCCAGTTAGTGGTTGGTTCTGGTCCCAGTCAGTGCAGGGTTCTGGTCCCAGTTAGTGGTTGGTTCTGGTCCCAGTCAGTGCAGGGTTCTGGTCCCAGTTAGTGGTTGGTTCTGGTCCCAGTCAGTGCAGGGTTTTGGTCCCAGTTAGTGGTTGGTTCTGGTCCCAGTTAGTGCCCGGTTCTGGTCCCAGTCAGTGCCCGGTTCTGGTCCCAGTCAGTGCCCGGTTCTGGTCCCAGTTAGTGCCCGGTTCTGGTCCCAGTTAGTGGTTGGTTCTGGTCCCAGTCAGTGGTTGGTTCTGGTCCCAGTCAGTGCCCGGTTCTGGTCCCAGTCAGTGCCCGGTTCTGGTCCCAGTCAGTGGTTGGTTCTGGTCCCAGTCAGTGGTTGGTTCTGGTCCCAGTCAGTGCCCAGTTCTGGTCCCAGTTAGTGCCCGGTTCTGGTCCCAGTCAGTGCAGGGTTCTGGTCCCAGTTAGTGGTTGGTTCTGGTCCCAGTCAGTGCAGGGTTTTGGTCCCAGTTAGTGGTTGGTTCTGGTCCCAGTTAGTGCCCGGTTCTGGTCCCAGTCAGTGCCCGGTTCTGGTCCCAGTCAGTGCCCGGTTCTGGTCCCAGTCAGTGGTTGGTTCTGGTCCCAGTCAGTGCCCGGTTCTGGTCCCAGTCAGTGCCCGGTTCTGGTCCCAGTCAGTGGTTGGTTCTGGTCCCAGTTAGTGCCGGGTTCTGGTCCCAGTTAGTGGTTGGTTCTGGTCCCAGTCAGTGTAGGGTTCTGGTCCCAGTCAGTGGTTGGTTCTGGTCCCAGTCAGTGCAGGGTTTTGGTCCCAGTCAGTGCCCGGTTCTGGTCCCAGTTAGTGCCGGGTTCTGGTCCCAGTCAGTGCCCGGTTCTGGTCCCAGTCAGTGCCCGGTTCTGGTCCCAGTTAGTGCCGGGTTCTGGTCCCAGTTAGTGCCCGGTTCTGGTCCCAGTCAGTGTAGGGTTCTGGTCCCAGTCAGTGGTTGGTTCTGGTCCCAGTCAGTGTAGGGTTCTGGTCCCAGTCAGTGGCCGGTTCTGGTCCCAGTTAGTGGTTGGTTCTGGTCCCAGTCAGTGCAGGGTTTTGGTCCCAGTTAGTGGTTGGTTCTGGTCCCAGTCAGTGCAGGGTTTTGGTCCCAGTCAGTGCCCGGTTCTGGTCCCAGTCAGTGCCCGGTTCTGGTCCCAGTCAGTGCCCGGTTCTGGTCCCAGTTAGTGCCCGGTTCTGGTCCCAGTCAGTGCCCGGTTCTGGTCCCAGTCAGTGCCCGGTTCTGGTCCCAGTTAGTGCCGGGTTCTGGTCCCAGTCAGTGCCCGGTTCTGGTCCCAGTCAGTGCCCGGTTCTGGTCCCAGTCAGTGCCCGGTTCTGGTCCCAGTTAGTGCCGGGTTCTGGTCCCAGTCAGTGCCCGGTTCTGGTCCCAGTCAGTGCCCGGTTCTGGTCCCAGTTAGTGCCGGGTTCTGGTCCCAGTCAGTGCCCGGTTCTGGTCCCAGTCAGTGCCCGGTTCTGGTCCCAGTTAGTGCCGGGTCCTGCTCCCAGTCAGTGCCCGGTTCTGGTCCCAGTTAGTGCCGGGTTCTGGTCCCAGTCAGTGCCCAGTTCTGGTCCCAGTTAGTGCCGGGTTCTGGTCCCAGTTAGTGCCGGGTCCTGCTCCCAGTCAGTGCCCGGTTCTGGTCCCAGTTAGTGCCGGGTTCTGGCCCCAGTCAGTGCCCGGTTCTGCTCCCAGTCAGTGCCCGGTTCTGGCCCCAGTCAGTGCCCGGTTCTGCTCCCAGTCAGTGCCCGGTTCTGGTCCCAGTTAGTGCCCGGTTCTGGTCCCAGTTAGTGCCGGGTTCTGGCCCCAGTCAGTGCCCGGTTCTGGTCCCAGTTAGTGGTTGGTTCTGGTCCCAGTTAGTGCCGGGTTCTGGTCCCAGCCAGAGCCTGGTTCTGGTCCCAGTTCCCCCAGTTCCCCCAGTGCTGCCACAGGTGGGGGAGAAGGGGGCCGGGGGGGCAGCCTGTCCCGAGCGGTAGCTGCCAGCGCACGTGCGGCTGGCCTCCCATTTGCATACATTTGCATGCATTTGCATGGCCCCGCCCCGTTGGTGGGTTCCCCCCCCATCCGTGTCCCCTGGCTGCGGCCCCCGGGCACGGCGCCAGGGACAGGAACAGCCCGTCCCGGCTGCACGCACGCACCCCCGGCGCACACGCACACCCGCACGCACACGGACGCACGGACGCACATGGGTACACATACAGGCACACAGACACACACGGACACATGGACACACACATGGACACACACGGACACACGGATACATGGATACATGTACGGGCACATGGACACACACACGGACACACGGACACACATGGGTACATGGGCAGATGGACAGGCACACAGACACACACGGACACACGGATACATGGATACACGTACAGGCACACGGACACACACACGGACACATATGGGCGCACGGATACAGATACAGGCACACAGACACACAGACGCATGGCTACACATACAGACACACGGACACACATGGACACGCAGATACATGGATACACATACAGGCAGACGGACACACACGCATTGATATACACATGCGCACATGGACACACGGACACACACGGACACACACGGACATGCACGCGGACATACAGAGACATGCGCACATCTGCAGGCACAGAGACACATGGACAGACATGTGGACGGGACACACAGAGACACCCGGAGACACACAGACACATGGACACACACAGAGACACCCCCCCCACCCCCCCCCCCCATCCCCCCCCAGGAACACCCACACAGATACACACACACCCCCCCCGACACCCCCCCAGACACACCCACCCCGGCGCCCAAGGACACGCCCACGAACACACAGACACACCCACGTGGACACCCCTTTCCACACCCACGGGCACACCCACCCATGGACACACCCACACCCACCCAGAAACACCCTGACACCCACCCAGACACTCCACCCCCCCGCGGACACACCCGCAGACACCCCCCCCCAGCATGCACACCCACAGACACACCCACCCCTGGACACACCCACCCAGACACACCCCTCCCAGCACGTACACACAGCCCTGGACACACCCAGACACCCACCCAGACATCCGGACACACACCCAGAAGGACACACTCATACAAACCTGTACGCACACATAGGTGGAGCCTGACACACCCGTTTGCACACCCAGACGCACGCCAGGGTACACACGCACATGGACACACCAGGAAACACCTGGAGACACACCTGGACGCACTCGCACACACCCATATGCACAGCAGGGCACACCCGCGCACACCTCACACAGCTGGACACCGACACACCTGGACACCCCCGCGCACACCCGGACACACCCAGACACACGCCAGGGCACCCCCGCGCACCCCCGGACACACCCCAGACACACCCAGACACACGCCAGGGCACCCCCGCGCACACCCGGACACACCCAGACACACCCAGACACACGCCAGGGCACCCCTGTGCACCCCCGGACACACCCAGACACACCCAGACACACGCCAGGGCACCCCCGCGCACACCCGGACACACCCAGACACACGCCAGGGCACACCCGTTCACCCCCGGACACACCCAGACACACGCCAGGGCACCCCCGCGCACCCCCGGACACACCCAGACACACCCAGACACACGCCAGGGCACCCCCGCGCACCCCCGGACACACCCAGACACACCCAGACACACGCCAGGGCACCCCCGGACACACCCGGACACACCCAGACACACGCCAGGGCACCCCCGCGCACACCCGGACACACCCGGACACACCCAGACACACGCCAGGGCACCCCCGCGCACACCCGGACACACCCAGACACACGCCAGGGCACACCCGTTCACCCCCGGACACACCTAGACACACGCCAGGGCACCCCCGCGCACACCCGGACACACCCGGACACACCCAGACACACGCCAGGGCACCCCCGCGCACCCCCGGACACACCCGGACACACCCAGACACACGCCAGGGCACACCCGCCCTCGCACGCCCCTGCCCCGTCCCAGCAGCGCCCTGCGCCCCGGTGTCGGTGGGGGTGTCACTGGGTGTCCCCGTGCCCCCCGTGTCCCCAGGCTCGCGGTGCCAGCGCAGGGTCTGCGGGTCCCTGTCAGCACCCATGGGTGCTGGGGGTACTGGTGCTGCGGGAGGAGCTGGCGGGATGTGGTGCGGGGGGCGTGGGTGCTGGGGGTGCAGGGGGGGTCCTTGGGGTGCAATATGGGTGCAGCGTGGGTGCGGTGTGGGTGCCCCAGGGTGCTTTGTGGGTGCCTGGGGTGCAATGTGGGTGCAGCATGGGGTGCAAGGGGTGCAGCGTGGGGTGCAGGGGGTGCAGCGTGGGGTGCAAGGGGTGCAGCGTGGGTGCGGTGTGGGTGCCCCAGGGTGCTTTGTGGGTGCCTGGGGTGCAATGTGGGTGCCTGGGGTGCAAGGGGGTGCAGCGTGGGGTGCAAGGGGTGCAGCGTGGGTGCGGTGTGGGTGCCCCAGGGTGCTTTGTGGGTGCCTGGGGTGCTTTGTGGGTGCCTGGGGTGCAATGTGGGTGCCTGGGGTGCAAGGGGTGCAGCGTGGGGTGCAGGGGGTTGCAGCGTGGGGTGCAAGGGGTGCAGCGTGGGTGCGGTGTGGGTGCCCCAGGGTGCTTTGTGGGTGCCTGGGGTGCAATGTGGGTGCCTGGGGTGCAAGGGGTGCAGCGTGGGGTGCAAGGGGTGCAGCGTGGGTGCGGTGTGGGTGCCCCAGGGTGCTTTGTGGGTGCCTGGGGTGCAATGTGGGTGCCTGGGGTGCAAGGGGTGCAGCGTGGGGTGCAAGGGGTGCAGCGTGGGTGCGGTGTGGGTGCCCCAGGGTGCTTTGTGGGTGCCTGGGGGTGCTTTGTGGGTGCCTGGGGTGCAATGTGGGTGCCTGGGGTGCAAGGGGTGCAGCGTGGGGTGCAGGGGGTGCAGCGTGGGGTGCAAGGGGTGCAGCGTGGGTGCGGTGTGGGTGCCCCAGGGTGCTTTGTGGGTGCCTGGGGTGCAATGTGGGTGCCTGGGGTGCAAGGGGTGCAGCGTGGGGTGCAGGGGGTGCAGCGTGGGTGCAGTGTGGATGCCCCAGGGTGCAGCACAGGTGCCTGGGGTGCAATGTGGGTGCAGCGTGGGGTGCAGTGTGGGTGCTTGGTGTGCAATATGGGTGCAGCATGGGTGCCTGGGGTGCAGCGTGGGGTGCCTGGGGTGCAATATGGGTGCAGCATGGATGCAGTGTGGGTGCAGTGTGGGTGCCTGGGGTGCAGCGTGGATGCAGTGTGGGTGCAGGGAGTGCAGCGTGGGGTGCCTGGGGTGCAGCGTGGGTGCAAAATGGGGTGCAGAGAGTGCAGCGTGGGGTGCAGGGGGTGCAGCACGGGAGCGGAGCGGGTGCAGGGTGGGTGCAGCGAGTGCACTGCGGGTGCCTGGGGTGCAGCGGGGGGTTGCCCACCAGCACCCACGGAGCTGGGGGGCACCGGCAGGTCGACGCCGGAGCTGCGGAAGGAGCGCTCGCGGGACGCGGCGCGGTGCCGGCGCAGCCGGGAGACGGAGGTCTTCTACCAGCTGGCGCACACCCTGCCCTTCGCCCGCGGCGTCAGCGCCCACCTCGACAAGGCCTCCATCATGCGCCTCACCATCAGCTACCTGCGCGTCCACCGCCTCCTCGCTGCCGGTGAGCCCCTCCCGGGACCCCCCGGGACCCCCCGGCACCCATGGGACCTCTTGGGGCCTCCTGGGACCCCCAAACACCCATGGTGCCTCCTGGGGCCTCCTGGGACCCCCAAACACCCATGGCACCTCCTGGGGCCTCCTGGGACCCTTGGGCACCCATGGGACCTCTTGGGGCCTCCTGGGACCCCCCAAACACCCATCAGAACTCCTGGGACCCCTGAGCACCCATGTGACCTCTTCACACCTCCTGGGACCCCTAGGGAACCATGAGACCTCTTCAGTCCTCCTGGGACACCCAAACACCCATGGGACCTCCTGGGGCCCCTAAACTCCCATGGGACCCATAGGCGCCCCCAAGCACCCCAGATGCCCTGAGCTCCCCCAGTGCCCCCCTCCAATCACCCCAGCCCCATCAGCACCCTGGGGACCCCCAAGCACCCACAGATCCCCACGCACCCCAGCCCCTCCAAGCCCCCCAGCCCCCCTGAGCACCCATAGGCCCCCCAAGAACCCCGGGGACCTCTGAGATTCTGCCCTCAAGCACCCACAGCCCCCCTGAGCACCCTGGGGACCCCTGAGCTCCCCCTGTCCCCTCCCTTAAGGAACCCCCAACCCCTCAGCACCCTTGGGACCCCCACACACCCCAGACCCCCCCCAAGCACTCCAGACCCCCTGAGCATCCTGGACACCCTCTAAGCTCCCCCCCCCAAGCACCCACAACCCCCTCCCCAAGAACCCACAACCCCCTGAGCCCCCACAGGCCCCCCAAGAACCCCAGGCCCCATAGCATCCCGGGCACCCTCTAAGCTCCCCACCCAAGTACCCCAGACCCCTTGAGCACCCATAGGTCCCCGAAGGACCCCAGGCCCCTGAGCACCCTGGGGACCCCTGAGCTCCCCCAGCCCCCTCCCCCAAGCACCGCCAGCACCCTGAGGCCCCCCCTCCCCCCCGGCCCCGATAACGCGCCCATCCCCCAGGTGCCTGGGCGGCGGCGGCGGAGGAGGTGGATGGGTGCTACCTGAAGGCGCTGAGCGGCTTCGTGATGGTGCTGAGCGAGGCGGGGGACATGATCTTCCTCTCCGAGAACGTCAACCGGCTCCTGGGGCTCAGCCAGGTCGGGGGGCGTGGGGGTGGGCGCCCCACAATGCTGCCTGCGAGGGGTCCGGGGGCACCCATGGGTGGGGCGGGGGCGGAGGGGCAGGGGGCTTGGGTAAGGCATGCCAGGGTGCTCGTGCGAGGGGGCTCGTGTGAGGGTGCTGGTGCAGGGCGTGTGACGCCCCCCCACATGTGCCCCCCGCCCCCCCCGGCAGCTGGAGCTGATCGGCCACAGCGTCTTTGACTTCGTGCACCCCTGTGACCACGAGGAGCTGCAGGACGTGCTCAGCCCCCGGCAGGGTGAGAACCCTGGGACCCCCCAAAACCCCTGACCCCCCAGCACCCCAGGATTTCACCAGGACCCCCCAAATACCCCTGGGACCCCCCCCAGCACCTCGGGACTCCTCTGGGACACCCCCAATACCCCTGGGACACCCCCAACATCCCAGAACTCCCCCAGGACCCCCCAAATACCCCTGGTCCCCCCAGGCATTCTGGAACTTCCCTGGGACCCCATTGTACCCCTGACTCCCCCCAACACCCCAGAACTCCCCTGGAAGCCCCCCAGACACCACTGGGACCCCCCCGCCAGCATCCTTGAGTCTCCCCTGCAACCCCCCAAAACACCTCTGACCCCTCCAGCAGCTCTGAGACCCCCCCCAGCAGCTCTGGGACCCCCCCAGCACCCCTGGGACCCCCCCCCAGCACCCTCTGCTGACCCCCAGCACCCCTGCGACCCCCCAAACCCCCTCTTGGACCCCCAGCCCCCCCTCCAGCTCCTCCTCAGCCCCCCCTGACCCCGTCACCCCCCCAGCGGTGCCGCGGCGGCGGGGGGAGCGCTCGGGGCGCAGCTTCTCCCTGCGGATGAAGAGCACCCTGACGGGGCGCGGGCGCTGCCTCAACCTCAAGGCAGCCTCCTGGAAGGTGGGGGGACTTGGGGGGACAGGGGGACATGGGGGGGGCATGGATGGATGTGGGGGGACAGGGGGACATGGAGGGGCACAAGGTAGTGGGGGGACATGGGGGGGCATGGGTGGATGTGGGGGGACAGGGGGACATGGAGGGGCACAAGGGGGTGGGGGGACATGGGGAGGCATGGGGGGATGTGGGGGAACAGGGAGACATGGAGGGGCACAAGGGAGTGGGGGGACATGGGGAGGCATGGGGGGATGTGGGGGGACAGGGGGACATGGAGGGGCACAAGGTAGTGGGGGGACATGGTGAGGCATGGGGGGATGTGGGGGGACAGGCGGACATGGCGGTGACAGGGGAGGACGCGGGGGGCACGGGGCAGGGGGCAGCACCATGGGGTGTGATGGGGGGTCCATAGGAAGTTTGGGGTGCCCCTGCCCCCCAGGTGCTGCACTGCGCGGGGCACATGCGCACGTACGCGGGGGCGGGGGGGGGCGACCCCCCCTTGCGCTGCCTGGTGCTGATCTGTGAGGCCATCCCCCACCCGGGGGCCATCGAGACCCCCCTTGGCTCCGGCACCGTCCTCAGCCGCCACTCCATGGACATGAAGTTCACCTACTGCGATGACAGGTGGGGGTCCCTGACCCTCCAAACCCCCCAAAACTCCCCAAAACTCCCCCAAACCTCCCAAAACACCCCACAACCCCCCAAATCCCAGCAACGTCCCCCAAACCCCCCATAACTTCCCAACCCCCCCAAAAGCCCCCCAACGCTCCAAACCCCCAAAAGTCCACCAAACCCCCCCAACTGCCCCCAAAACTCCCCCAAACCCCCCAAAACTCCCCCAAAACTCACAAATCCCCCCAAACCTCCCCAAATCCCCCAACCCTCCCCAACCTCCCCCAAACCCCCCAAAACTTCCCCAACCCCCCAAAAGTCCGCCAAACCCCGCCCAACACTCCCCCAAACTCCCCCCAAATCCATCAAAACCCCTAAACCCTCCAAAACTCCCTCAAAAGCCCCCAACTCCCCCCAAAACCCTCCCAAACCCCACCAACCACCCCCAAAACCCCCCAAACCCCAACCCCCAAAACTCCCCCAAACCCACAAAACCCCAACTGCCCCCAAACCCTTCCAACCCCCTCCAAACTCCCCTAAATCCCCCCAAATCTCCCCAAAACTCCCCAGAACCCCCCAAATTCCCCCAACCCCCCCCAAACCCTTGCACCCTAACCCCCCATCACCCCAACCTCCCCCCATCACCCTGAACCCCCCCCCCAAACCCCTGGCACCCCAAACCCTCCCACCCCCCCAGTCCCTTGTTTTGTTCCCCCTCCAGCACCCTGACCCCCTCCCAACTCTCTGGCACCCCAAAAGCCCCCGGGACCCTCTTGGGGTCCCCTTTGCCCCCATAAGTTCTCCCCAAGATGCCTTAGGGACACCCCAGGACCCCCTAGGGGACCCCCAGACTCCCCCATAAGCCCACCCTGGACCCTGTTGGGGCCCCCCTTGACCCCGTAAGTGTCCACCAGGACCCCTCAAGGGCCCCCCCAGACTTCCCCAAGCCCCCAACAGCCCCTCCCGACCCTCTTGGGGCCCCCCTCGCCCCCCTAAGTGCCCCCCAAGACCACTTAGTGCCCCCCCCAGGACCCCCTAGGGGACCCCCAGCCCCCCCCCAAGGGCGCCCCCCGGGGATGGGGCTGGGGGGGACCCCTCGGCCAGCTGTGGGGGGCCCAGCTGAGTGGGGGTGCGCAGGATCGGGGAGGTGGCGGGGTACACCCCCGAGGAGCTGCTCGGCTGCTCCCTCTACGAGTACGTCCACGCCCTCGACTCCGACACCCTCAGCAGGAGCGTACACACACGTGAGTGCCCCCCAAATCCCCCCCGGCACCCCAGTCTCCACCTGGGAACCCCAACATCCCACCTGCAAACCCCAACATCCTCCTGGGAACTCCAACACCCCCCCTGCACCCCAACAACACCCCCCCAAACCCCAACATCTCTCCTGCACACCTGAGCACCCCAATATCCCCCTGGGGCATCCTGGGCACCCCAACACCCCCTCTGGGCACCTCAGCATTCCCTCTGGGCACCCCTGGGGGACCCCAACATCCCCTCTAGGCACCTCAATATTCCCTCAGGGCACCCCACGCTCCCCCCAATGGCACCTCAATACCCCCTCTGGGCACTCGTGGGCACCCCAAGATCCCCCCTAGACATCCCTGGCACCCCAGTATTCCCCCTGGGACACCCCTGGGCACTCTGACATCCCCTCTGGGCCCCCCAAGATCCCCTCTGGACCCCAACATCTCCTCATGGCACCTTAAGGTACCCTCTGGGCACTCGTGGGCACCCCAAGATCCCCCCGTGGCACCTTAAGATCCCCTCTGGGCACCCCCAACATCCTCTCTGGGCACCCCCTGGGTACCCCAAGATCCCCTCTGGACATTTCCTGGGTACCCCAAGATCCCCCGTGGCACCTTAAGATCCCCCCTGGGCACCCCTGGCACCCCAGTATTCCCCCTGGGACACCCCTGGGCACCCCAGCATCCCCCCCTGGGCACCCCGACCCCTCCCGGGTCACCTGTGGGGTGGTGGCCCCCCACAGTGCTGAGCAAGGGACAAGCGGGTGACGAGCCGAGTACCGGTTCCTGGCCAAGCGCGGGGGGTTCCTGTGGGCGCAGACCCAGGCCACCGTCATCGCCAACAGCCGCAGCGCCCAGCCCGAGGGCATCGTCTGCCTCCACTTCGTCCTCAGGTTGGGGGGGACGGGGGGGACATGGGGGGACACGGGGGGGACGGGCTCTCAGCGCAGCGTTGGGTGCCCACGGGGCATTGGCGCCATGGAAAAGGTGCCTTGGGGGGTGCAGCACCCCAAAACTCAGCCCCTGAACCTGGTTACTGGGGGGGTTGGTACCCCAAGTCTCAGCCCCCATACCCAGTGCTGGGGGGGGATCAGCACCCCATATCCAGTGCCTGGGGGGGCAGCACCCCAAAACTCATATCCCCTACCCAGTGGGGGTGTGCACCCCGTACCCAGTGCCTGGGGGGGGGTCAGCACCCCAAATCTGAGCCCCCAAACCTGGTTACTGGGAGGGGTTGGCACCACATACCCAGTGTTTTGGGGGGGGGTCAGCACCCCAAAACCTATACCCATACCCAGTGGGGGTGTGCACACCATACCCAGTGCCTGGAGGGGGCAGCCCCCCAAATCTCAGCCCCCATACCTGGTGTTGGGGTGGGGGATCAGCACCCCGTACCCAGTGCCTGGTGGGGCGGTCAGCACCCCAAATCTCAGCCCCCATACCTGGCGTTGGGGTGGGGGATCAGCACCCCGTACCCAGTGCCTGGTGGGGGGTCAGCACCCCAAATCTCAGACCCCATACCCAGTGCCTGGAGGGGTGGGGGCGGTCAGCACCCCAAACCCGGTGCCCTGCAGCCCTTATCCCCGGCCCAGTCTCGGGGGGGGTTGGTTTCTGCCCCAGGAGGGGGTGTGCCTGTCCCCCCTCCCCATCCCACGGGGGGGCTGACGGTCCCCCACAGCCGCGTGGAGCAGCGGGGCGTGGTGCTGTCCCTGGAGCAGACCCAACGCCGGGGTGAGGGGCGCCGCCTGCCCCCCCCCACTGCTGGCCCCGATGCCCCTGATGCCGTCCTCAGCCTCGGTGGGCACCAGCTGGGGCAACTGGGAGCACTGGGAGAGGGTGATGTGGCACTGTGGGGGGGCACTGGGAGGTGGTGGGAGCCCTGGGAGAGGATTGTGGGGGCACTGGGATTGGTGCATGGGGAGTTGGGGAGTCTGGGATCTTGGGGGGCTGTGGGGCATCCCTGGGGCTCTGGGGGGGTCCCTGGGGAGTTTGGGGGGGCTCTGGGGGTCCCCAGCCCTGTGGGATGGTGTGGGCAGGGGTGGGGGGGTCTGTGGGTGCTGGGGGCATCCCTGGGGATCCTGGGGGGTGTGCTGAGGGTCCCCCACCCCATGTGACGGTGCAGACGGGTGGGGGGTCTGTGGGTGCTGGGGGGGTCCCTGGGGATCCTGGGGGTTTTTCTGAGGGTCCCCCACCCCATGTAATGATGCGGACAGGGGTGGGGGGCCCGCGGGTGCTGGCTTTCGTGCGCCCGGCCCATGTCCCCGAGGCAGTGCTGCAGCGGGACCCCCGGCGCTTCTGCTCCCCCGAACTCGCCCGCCTCCTCGCCCCCATCTTTGATCCTCCCCCGGCGCCCCCCCGCCGCTCCCCCCGCAGCCCCTCCCCGGTAAGTCCAGCCTTTGGGGGGGTCCCAGCCAGGCTGGGTGGGGGGGTGCAGGGGGCACCTTGGGAGGAGTCACTGGGAGGCCTTTGGAAGTCCTGGTCAGGCTTTGGGGATCTAGGGGGGAGGCCCTGGGGAAAATGAGGGGTGTTGGGGAAAAACGGGGGATCCTGGGGGTCCTTCCCAAGCTATGGGGGGGTCTGGGAGGGATTCTTGGCAAGGTTGGGGGGGTCTTTGGGGTCTGGGGGTGTCCCTGGGGGGTCCTGGCTGGGATCGGGGGGGATCCTGAAAGAATAGTGGGGGGGCAGTTTGGTCTTGGGGGGGAACATGGAGGGGCCAGTATGTGGGTCTGGGGGTCCATGGCTGTGCCTCCCCCTTTTTCCAGCCCCCCGGGGATGAGCTGCTGTTCGAGGTGCAGAAGCTCTTTGCGGGGAGCCCCGGACCTGGCACGGCCCTGCAGGTATGGGGGGGCTGCTTGGGACCCCCCATATCCCACGACTGGGACCCCCACAACCCCCCCCGCCCCCTCCCCTTGGGCCTGGCCATGCCGGGGGTGTGTGTGTGACCCTGTCTCCCCCCCCTTGTTCCCCCCCGTCCCCCCAGGCCTCCCCCCTGGACCTGGCCATGCTGGCCCCCTACATCCCCATGGACGGTGATTTCCAGCTGGGCGGGGCCGAGGCGCCGAGGGGGCGTGGCTCACTTCATCCAGGCCCCGCCTCCTTGACAGCGGCCCCGCCCCTGCGGCCCCGCGCCCGCAGTTTTCCTGGGCGTGGCCCCGCCCCCTCCCGCCCCGGCCCCGCCCTCCCGCGCTGGGGTAGTGACCCCGCCCTCGGCCCCGCCCTGGCACCCCGCCCGGCCAGGAAGAGGTGGGTGTGGCCGCCGGGGCCGGGCTAAGGGAGGAGGCAGTAGCTGGGCAGGGCAGTGATTGGGTGGCTTATTAGGGGAGGGGCTTGATGGGGGGCTTGTTGGGGAGGGGCTTGATTGGGGAGGGGCTTGTTGGGGTGGGGTTGGGGAGGCTTGTTGGGGGAGGGACTCAATGGGGAGAGGCTTGATGGGGAGGGGCTTGGTGGGGTGGGGCTTGCTGGGGAGGGGCTTGTTGGGGTGGTAGGGGCGGGGCTTATTGCTGGGTTGGGGTTGTGGGGTCAGGATGGGGGTGTGGCATGGGTGTGGCATGGGCGTGGCATGACGGTGCTGCACAGGGCGCGGGAGCCGAGTGGGGAGGATGCGGGGGCCCCCCTGAAGCGCCCCGAGCTCGACCCCCACCTGCTGCCCCCCCTCGGCCTGGTATGCGGGGCCACGGGGGGGGGATGGGATGTGACACGGGGGGCTCACATGGGAGGACACGCAGGGGGCCACAGAGGGGACATGGGGGGTGACATGGAGGCGATATGGGGGGTGACATGGAGGGGACATGGAGGGGACAGGGGCAGGGACACAGGGGACATGGGGGGAGTCGCACACATGGGTGACAGGGTGGGGCTTATGTGGGGACACACAGACTGGTGGGACACAGTTTTGGGGGGGAACCGGGGACACACACACCGGGGACACACCAGGGGACATCGGGACAGGGGATGACACAGTTGGGGGGGGACACATGCACATGGGGGCCAGGGAATGGGGTCACGGGTGGGGACACCGGGGGGAACACGGGGGGCGGACACATGTTGATGGGGGGGTGGGGCCGTGGGGGGACATGGTGGGGTGTGGCGGGACACGGTGGGGGAGCTGTGGGGACAGAGGGTGGCCCCTGGGGAGGTGGTTGGGTCCCCTGTCCCCATGTCCCCCCTTTGGTGTCCCCATGTCCCCCCTGTCCCCCCCCACCGTGTCCCCTCCCAGGGGCTGCTGCTGAGCGGGGAGGACCCCCCCGGACTGAGCCCCCGCCTGGGGCAGGAGCAGCCTCTCGGTGAGGGTGGGCTCTAATGGGGGGGGACCCTAATAATGGGGGGGTGACCCCCTGATAATGAGGGCATGGTAATTTGGGGGGGTCCCAAAACCTTGGGGGGGACCCTGATAATGGGGTTTTAAGCTAATAATGGGGGACAGAAACCCAGGGAGACCCTCAATCTAGGAGGGAGTAGAAGCTGGGGAGACCCCCAAAACGGGGGGGGGGGGGGCAAAAATAGGAGCACCCCTATAACAGGGGTGAAACAGGGGGGACGGACAACCAGAAGGGGGGGGGTGGGTTTGAGGGGAGAACTGGGAGGGTCCCCAAAATGGATGGGGCATAACCAAGGGAGGGGGTGGCCTAAGTGGGGGGGACCCCAATAATGTGTGTGTGTCCCCTCCCAGCGCTGCTGGCTGCTGGCCTGGCCCTGCCAGGGGCCCCCCCGCACCCCCCTTTGGGAACCCCCCAGGAGGAGAGCGAGGGGTGCCCAGGGGGGCCCCCCGAGGGCACACGTCTGAAGAGCAACTGAGTGGGGGGGGCGCATGTGGAAGGGGACCCCCCCCCAAACCAGCAGCGGGTCCAAACCACCGACACCCCCCGATGGGGACTCCAAAACATCCCCCCCCCAAAAAAAAATCCAAGGGGGGGCCCTGAAACACCGACCCCCTGATACTCAATGGGGGACCCCAAAAAAACAATCCCCCCCCAAACTCACCCCACAAATTGGGGGCCCCCAACCTGGTATTCAGTGGGGCACCCCCAAATCCACATCCCATGTGTGTGGGGGTATTAAAAGCCATGACTCCTCCCACAGACCCTGGGGTCCCCCCAACTCCCCCCCATTTATCCCCCTCCCACCCTTGACCCCCCCCAAGCCCCCCATCCTTGAGGGCTTTACCACCCCTGGCATGGGGGACACCCCCTCCAAATCAGCTCCCCCAACCCATGGAACCCATGGGAGGCCCCTAGACCTCCCCACCCATGGGGATCCCCCCCCTTGGGGACCCACCTGGACACCCCCTCCCCAGCTCTGGGGGCCTCCTGGGACTGCTCCCCCCCAATTTGAGACCTCCCCCCAAATCCCCCCCCCATAGAGGGACTCACCCAGCCCTCACTTTTGGGGACCCCCCCTCCGTCCCCCTCAATCTTCCCACAGGGCCTTCCAGGGCCCCCCTCTCCTACCTCGGCGTGCCCCCCCCCCCCCGGGGGGGGCTCGGGGGAGCCCATCCCCCCACTCGGTGCTGGGCTGAAAATGCCCCTTTTCAGGGGGGCCCCCGGGACCCCCCCCACCCTCAAAATCTGGGACCACCGGGGCAGCGCCTGCCCTCCTCCCCCCCTCCCACCCCCACCGGGGCCCCCCTTTTGTACTGCCCTGTCCTGCACAGCCCTGGGGCTCCAGAGCGGGACGCTCTCGTGTGAGGGCCTTGTGCAAGAGCCACCCCTGTGCAAGAGCCTCGTGCACAATCCCCGTGCGAGAGCCACCCTTATGCACAAGCCTCGTGCCAGAGCCGTCCTCCTGCAAAAGCCTCATTCGAGAGCTGCCCCCGTGCAACAGTCTCGTGCGAGGGCCTTTTGCGAAAGCCATGCCTGTGCAAGAGCCTCGTGCAAAAACCTCCCTTGTGCAGGAGCCTTGTGCAACAGCCACCCTTGTGCAAGGTCCTTCTGCAGGAGTTTTGTGTGAGAGCCTCTGTTGTGCAAGAGCCTTGTGCAAGAGCTGCCCCGTGCAACTGTGTTGTGTGAGGGCCTTTTGCAAGAGCCACCCCTGTGCACCAGCCTCGTGCAAGGACCACGTGCAAGAACCTCGTGTGAGAGTCTCCCTTGTGCAAGAGCCTCCTGTGGGGGCTGCCCTTATGCAAAATCCTTATGCCAGAGCCATCCTCGTGCCAGAGCCTCATGTGAAGGCCTCCCTTGTGCAAGAGCCTCGTGCAAGAGCTGCCCCCGTGCAACAGCCTCGTGTGAGGGCCTTTTGCAAGAGCCACCCCTGTGCACAAGCCTCGTGCAAGCACCTTGTGCATGATCCTCGTGCGAGAGGCACCCTTGTGCAAGGAGCTTGTGCAAAAGTTTCATGTAAGAGCCTCCTTTGTGCACAGTCCTCATGTGAGAGCTGCCCTTGTGCAAGAGGCATGTGCGAGGTCCTCCCGCAAAAACCCTTTGGGCTGAGCCGCCCTCGTGCAAGAGCCACCCTTGTGCACGAGCCCTCCCAAACGATCCTCACACCTCTTGTGCCTGAGCTGGGGGGGGAGGGGAGAAGCGCACACGAGGAGCCCGGCCTCGCACGATGGCCCTTGCACAACGGCCCCTGCACAAGGGGAGGCCTGGACGCCGCTGCCCAGAGCCGCTGGGACCCACACGCACACCCCCAGCCCCCCCGTGCGAGGCCAAGCACGTACCTCCCCACTTCCCCCCCAAAATGTCGCTTGGGGGGGAGCCCTGTACTGCTCCCCCCGCCCCCCCGCTGCTGCTCCGCCCGCCCCGCGCGCTTGCACACACTTGTGTGCAGGCCATGTGCGGGGGGGTGGGGTGGGTACACAGGGACACACGCACACGTGCCCCCATGGGATGTCAACAGGGGGGACACATCCAGTGTCACCCCCCCCCCCAGTGCTGCCCCCCCCCCCATAAACCTGCTCTGAACCCACTGAGGGCTCTGGCTCTGCCTGGGGGGGACATGGGGGGACACGGGGACATGGGGATGGGGGGGGGGATGACACGGGGCATGGGGAGGTGATGGGGACATGGGGGATACAGGGTGGTGGGGACATGGTGGGACACGGGAGCAATGGGGACATGAGGGGACTTGGTGGGTCATGGAGGGGTGATGGGGACGTGGGGGGATGTGACAGGGTGATGGGGACATGAGGTGACATGGGGGACACACAGGAGGGTGCTGGGGACATGGGGGGACACAGGGGACACTGGGAGATGTGACAGGGTGATGGGGACGTGAAGGGACATGGGGGACACTGTGGGGACAAGGCAGAGCGATGGGGACACGGGGGGACACGGGGGGCTGCGAGCTGCCGCTGACCGCTCTGGTACCTCTTCGCCCCTGTCTATGGTCCCGCCTGGCTCCGCCCCCCCGACCCGCGCGGCACGCGCCCGTTTACGACACTGCCCCCTCCCGTCCAGCCGTTTTTTTGCGACAGCGGCAACGGCGGTTGGCGGAGCGGCGGGTCGCGCTCCCGGCGGTTGCCAGGGCGCTTTACGGCCCGGCGATGGCGGAGGGAGAGCGGGCGGAGAGCGGCGGCGGCGGCCCCGGCCCCGGCCCCGGCCCCGGCCCCGGCCCCGGGCGGCCCCCGAGCCCGGCCGAGCTGGAGCGGGCCGAGGCCCTCAAGACCCGCGCGAACGAGTTCTTCAAAGGTACCAGCGGGGGAGGGGGCGGGTCTGCCAGGTTGGGAGCCGGGGGGGTCTGCCAAATGGGGAGCCATGAGGGGACAATGGTGAGCGGGGGGCTGCCAGAGAGGGAGCTGGGGGGGGCCAAAGGGGAGCTGCCAGGTAGGGAGCTGGGGGGGGTGTCCTGCCAGATAGGGAGCCGCGGAGTGTGGGGGACAGTGGTGAGCGGGGGTATGCCAGATAGGGAGCCATGAAGGGCAATGGTGGGCAGGGGCTACCAAACAGGGAGCTGTGGGGGGGTAATGGTGAGCAAGGGGCTGCCAGAGAGGGAGCTGTGGGGGGCTATGGTGGGTGGGGGGTGTGCCAGATAGGGATCCGAGGGGGGTGCCAAATAGTGAGTCGTGAGGCAGCAATTGTGAACTGGGGGCTGCCAAATAGGGAGTCGTAAGTGGGGCAACAAGGGGCTGCCAGATAGGGAGCCATGGGGGCAATGGTGAGCGGGGGTATGCCAGATAGGGATCTTTAGGGGTCAGTGATGGTCAGGGGGCTGCTAGATAAGGATCTGTGGGAGACAGGTGCTGCTTGACAGGGAGCCATGGGGGGCAAGGAGGGGTGGGGGCTGCCAGATAGTGATCTATGGGGGTGCTTCTAGCCGTGTCAGAGGGAGTTAGAGGAGCAGGGTGCTAAATAGTGAGCCCTTGAGGGACAGTTAGAAAAGGGACCCACTGCCAGGTTGGAAGCCGCATGGGAAGGGGGTCAGGGCTTGCCCACAGGGGTGGGGGTGCCTGCTCTGGGTGGGGGTCCCATCCCGCTGACGCCCGCTGGCTGCCCAGGGAAGGACTACGAGAACGCGGTGAAGTACTACAGCAGCGCCATCGAGCTGAACCCCACCAACGCCATCTACTATGGGAACCGGAGCTTGGCCTACCTGCGCACTGAGTGCTATGGCTACGCCCTGGCCGATGCCACGCGCGCCATTGAGCTCGACAAGAAGTACGTCAAGGGCTACTACCGCCGTGCCGCCAGCAACATGGCCCTGGGCAAGTTCAAGGCCGCCCTCCGTGACTACGAGACGGTGAGGCCGGGCGCCTCTGGGTGCCCTTTGGCACCCCTCTGGTGTCAGCAGGTCCCTCTAGAGCTCAGGGGAGGCTTGGGGACTCCCTCATCACCTCCCTGGTGTCAGTGAGTCTCCCTGGAGATCAGGGAAGGCTTGGGGACCCTCCCTGGTATCAGTGTGTCCCCCCCCGAGATCGAGGGAGGCTTGGGGACTGGCTCATTACCTTCCTGGTGTCAGCGGGTTCCCCTGGAGCTCAGGGGAGTCTTGGGGACCCCCTCATCACCTCCCTGGTGTCAGCGGGTTCCCCTGGAGCTTGGGGGAGGCTTGGGGACCCTCCCTGGTGTCAGTGTGTCCCCCCCCGAGATCGAGGGAGGCTTGGGGACCGGCTCATCACCTCCCTGGTTTCAGCGGGTTCCCCTGGAGCTTGGGGGAGGCTTGGGGACCCTCCCTGGTGTCAGTGTGTCCCCCCCGGAGATCGAGGGAGGCTTGGGGACCCGCTCATTACCTCCCTGGTGTCAGCACGTCTCCCTGGAGCTCAGGGGAGTCTTGGGGACCCCCTCATCACCCCCCTGGTGTCAGCGGGTTCCCCCAGAGCTTGGGGGAGGCTTGGGGACCCCCTTGTCCCCCCCCAGTATCAGTGTGTTCCTTAGAGCTGAAGAGGGGGACCCTTGGGGACCCTCTTGTCGCTCCCCAGCGTCATCAGGTCTCCTAGAGCTGTGGCAACACTTGGGGACCCCCTGACGTTCCCTGACTAGTGTTGGAATGTCCCCCAGAGCTGCAGGGACCCTTGGAGACCATATTGCTTCCCCACCCTGAAGGTCAGCACATCCCCCAGAGCTGTGGGGATGCTCGGGGACCCCATTTCCCCCCCGCCCGTGTGCCCCAGTGCTGAGGGACCCTTAGGGACACTGTTTTCCCCAAAACTCATGTCAGCACATGGCTGAGAGCTTTTTGCGACCCCCTTGTCTCCCCCTTCCCCCATGTCAGCACATGTCCCAGAGCTGTGGGGACACTTGGGGACCCCCTTGTCCCCCCCTTCCCCCATGTGTCAGCACATGCCTCAGAGCTTTGGGGACCCCCTTGTCCCCCCCTTCCCCCATGTGTCAGCACATGCCTCAGAGCTTTGGGGACCCCCTTGTCCCCCTCTTCCCCCATGTTAGTGTGTGATCCAGAGCTGTGGTGATATTTGGGGACCCCCTTGTCCCAGCATCAGCCCAGCCCTCACATCCGGGGGTCCTTCTATCCCTGTCCTCTCTCAGGACACCTGGGGGCAGTAGGGTGCTGGAGGGTGGCCCCATGGCCCTCGAGGGTCCCCGGGGTGGGGTGTCTCTGTCCCCTGATGTGTCTGTGTGCCCCCCCAGGTGGTGAAGGTGAGGCCCAACGACAAGGACGCCAAGCTGAAATACCAGGAGTGTAACAAGATCGTCAAGCAGAAAGCTTTCGAGCGGGCGATCGCCAGCGACGAGCACAAGCGCTCTGTCGTCGACTCCCTTGACATCGAGAGCATGAGTGAGTCTCCCCTGCCCCCTCCCTGCTCCTTCTGCCCCTTCGAAATCAAGGCACCCCTACCTCTGCAGCCAGGGTAGAAGGAAGAGTGGGCTGCAAGGGTCCTCAGGGAAGGTTCAGAGGCCCCTCTGGGATTCCCATGGGGGCTTGGAGGTTGCTTTGAGGGTCTTGGGGAGGCCTTGAGGGTCTTCAGCAAAGTCTGAGGTCCCTTGGGAGGATTTGGGGGTGTCTGGGGGGGTCTCCGTAAAGATTTTTGGGGTGGGGGCTCAGGGTCCCCATGGGGGTCTTGGGGGTCTAGCAGAGGCTTGGGGTCCCTGTGGAGGCATTGGGGCCCCTTTGAGAGCCCCCAGTGGAGACTCGGTCTGTGGGGGTCCCTGTGAGGATCCCTGACAAAAGCTCGGGGTCATCTAGGAGGGTCTTGAGGGGCCTTGGGGCCCCAGCGGAGGCTCTGAGTCCCAATGAGAGCTGTGAGGGGCTGTGGAGGCATCCAGGAGGTTTTAGGGGACCACGAGGTTCCTTGTGAGAGGCCCAAGCAGGGACTTGGGTTACCCAGAAGGGTCCCTGAGAGAGTCTCAGGATCCCTGCAAGAGTCTAAGGACACCCATGAAGATCCCCAGCAGAGACTTGGGATCGCCATGAAGGTCCCTGTGAGGGTCTTGGCGTTCCCAGTGAGGGTCTTGGCGTTCCCAGTGAGGGTCTTGGCGTTCCCAGTGAGGGCCCCCATGAGGGTCTTGGCGTTCACGTGAGGGCCCCCATGAGGGTCTTGGCGTTCACGTGAGGGCCCCCATGAGGGTCTTGGCGTTCACGTGAGGGCCCCCATGAGGGTCTTGGCGTTCACGTGAGGGCCCCCATGAGGGTCTTGGCATCCCTGTGAGGGTCTCAGGGTTCCCATGAGGGTCTTGGCATCCCTGTGAGGGTCTCAGGGTCCTTATGAGGGTCCCCATGAGGGTCTTGGCATTCTAGTGAGGGTCTCAGGGTCACTGTGGGGGTCTTGGTGTCCCCATGAGGGTCCCCCTGAGGGTTGTGGTGTCCCTGTTAGGGTCTTGGGGTCCCTGTAAGGGTGCCCAGCAGAGCTCTGAGGCCCTCATGAAGGTCTCAGGGTCCACCATGAGGGTCCCTAGCCGAGCCTCAGCATCCCCAGAAGCTACTGGGGTTCATCAGGGGCTGTGAGCTTGCCGAGGAGGACAGCAGGGGCCCGATGGCCCTTTGGGGACTTGCTCCTGCTGTCCCTCGCGTCATCGGTCACGGGGGGGGGGGGGGGGGGGTCCGTTTCGTAGCCATTGAGGATGAGTACAGCGGCCCCAAGCTGGATGGCGGCAAGGTGACGTTGGCTTTCATGAAGGAGCTGATGCAGTGGTACAAGGAGCAGAAGAAACTCCACAGAAAATGTGCCTACCAGGTACCCCAGTTGCCCCAGACTCCTCCCAGTCCCCTGCCAGGCTCTGCCCTGTCCCCAGGTGCCACACGTCCCCCTCCTTGTCACGTCCGCTGACCCTTTGTCCCGGCAGATCCTGGTACAGGTGAAGGAGGTGCTGGCCAAGCTCCCCACGTTAGTAGAAACAACGCTGAAGGAGGTGGGTGCCCCTCACTGGGTGCTGGTGTCACTGCGGGGGTGGGGGGGGATGCGTGCTGGGGACACGAAGTCCCCAAGTGGTGACATTCCACCCCGGCTTATCCCAAATGCAGACGGAGAAGGTGACAGTGTGCGGGGACACCCACGGACAGTATTACGACCTGCTGAACATCTTTGAGCTCAACGGGCTTCCCTCCGAGTCAAATCCTTACGTATCCCCCAGGAGGGAGCTGGGTTGAGCCACCCCCCACCCCGGGGTCAGTCCCACCCCCGTGGCAGGGACAGCTGTGGGGACGGGTGGCACGAGGGGGACGGGGAGCCGTTTTCCTGAACCGACTGCAGATATTCAACGGGGATTTCGTGGACCGCGGGTCCTTCTCGGTCGAGGTCATCCTCACGCTCTTCGGCTTCAAACTCCTGTACCCCGATCACTTCCACCTGCTCCGAGGTAACGCGGCCACCGCAGGTGACGAGTCCTTGTCCCCCTGTTGTGGGTTGTGGGACTTTGTCCTACTTGTGGGGACATGGGCATGGGACCAGCTTGTGGAGCCACATTGGCTGTCCCCAGCTGTGGGGCTCGGTCCCCTCTCCCTACTTGTGGGGCCGCATCCCGTGCCCCCGTCCCCTGCTGGGTTGCAGAGCCCTGTCCTTGCCGGGCCGCGTCCCCTAACCCTGGTCCCGGTGCTGAGCCGTGGGACCGTGCCACGTGTCTGTGGGACGTGGTGCCTTGTCCCCTGTTGTGGGGCCGCATTCCTTGCCCTGCGTCCCCCACACTCGGAGCCCGTCTCGTCTGTTGTCCCCCCCCAATCCTGCATCATGTTCCCTCGTTCCCGGCCCACCTCATGTCCTCGTCGTGGGGTTTTGTCCCCCGCCCCGTGTCCCCGGGCCTGGCAATGCCACCGCGTCCCCGTAGGGAACCACGAGACGGACAACATGAACCAGATCTACGGTTTCGAGGGGGAGGTGAAGGCCAAGTACACGGCGCAGATGTTTGCCCTCTTCAGTGAGGTTTTCGAGTGGCTGCCGCTGGCCCAGTGCATCAACGGCAAAGTGCTGGTGAGGGGACACCACGCCGTCCCACCCTGTCCCCACCCAGGCCCCAGGGGCGTCCCTGTGCAGGGTGGGCTTTGCCTGTGACCTGCCTGTTGGGTGTGGGGGGTCCCCGCTCTCCCCATGGTGTTGGGGTGATCCCCATCCCTTGTGGGGTTTGCGGGGGGTCCCCGCTGTCCCCAGTAAGTCACAGTGGTCCCTGGAGGGGTTTGAGGGGACAACACCTGCCATCCATATCCCAGGGGGCTTGTGGGTGCTCCCTGTTCCAAGTGGGGGGTCCCTGGGGCTTTGGGGTCCCTTCCCTCACCCCTGGGGATGGTCCCCACTAGGGTTAGGCTGGGGTGGGGTCCCTGCTGTCCCCGTTGTCCCTGTACCAACGTGGCTTCTGTCCCAGATCATGCACGGGGGTCTCTTCAGCGAGGATGGCGTCACCCTTGATGACATCCGGAAGATTGAGAGGAACCGGCAGCCCCCGGATTCAGGTGGGAGATGGACCCCAAAAGGTGCCCCCTGCCCCCCCGCCCCCCCCATGACATCCCTGCCACCCCTGAGGGGCCGAGATGTCCCTGCTGAGGTGGACGGGAAACCCTAACCCCCCTCTTTTCCCCCCGCCTCCAGGTCCCATGTGTGACCTGCTCTGGTCCGACCCACAACCCCAGGTGAGTTACACCCCACTGGCGGGTCCCCAACACCCTCCCCCCGCCCCTCGGGGACGGCCACCGCTGTGTCCCCGGGCTCCAGGTGACGCCAGCCTTCCCGCAGAACGGCCGCTCCGTCAGCAAGCGTGGGGTCAGCTGCCAGTTCGGACCCGACGTCACCAAGAGCTTCCTGGAGCGCAACCACCTCGACTACATCATCCGCAGCCACGAGGTGAAGCCCGAGGGCTACGAGGTGGCCCACGATGGCAAATGTGTCACCGTCTTCTCCGCCCCCAACTACTGGTGAGTACCACCGGCGCCTGGGGACGCTGGGGTGCCACTGGAGAGGGGTGGCCCCATTGCGCCGGCTCCCCGGCTCATGTGCACCCCCGGTGTGCCACTCAGCTGGGTCCCCGGGCATCCCTGAGCCCCCAGTGTCCCATCAGCCGGGTCCCCGGGTGTCCCCTGTCCCTTGGTGTCCCAAAACACCCCTGTTCCCATCCCTGGGGTGTCACCATGTCTCAACATCCGTCTGCGGTGTTGCTGTCCCCAAGCATCTGGCTTTTTCCCCAAGTCATGGTGTCCCTGCGCCATATCTCGGTGTTCCTGAGCGTCCCCTGTGGGGGGGGGCTCGGCCTCGGCATCCCTGAGGGTCCCTGGTGCCCCCCACTGTGGGGGGCTCGGCCTCAGTGTCCCCAAGTGTCCTCAAGGGTGCCCCAGCCCCGGTGCCCCCTCCCAGTGTGCGGCTCGGCCTCTGCATCCCCGAGGGTCCCTGAGCCTCGGTTCTCCCTGAGCTTTGGTGTCCCTGTATGGAGCCTCCATGTCCCCAGGTGCCCCTGGGGTTCCCCAAACCTCGGGGACCCCATGGGGGGTGCAGGGGGGTCTGTGCTTTGGTGTCCCCAAGTGTCCCCGTCCCCCCCTCCCAGCGACCAGATGGGCAATAAGGGCTCCTACATCCACCTGCGAGGCAGCGACCTGCGCCCCGACTTCCACCAGTTCACAGCAGTGGTGAGTTTGGGGGGGACGACACCCTGCCCCCCCACCCCGGGGACCTGGTGAATCTGGGACCCCCCTCAGAAACCCTCCCTGGGGGCCTCCCAAACCTGTGATCCCTGAAAGTTGTCCCTAAAGACCCCTGAAATACTCCCTATGGGCACCCCCAAAGCTGTGACATTCCCCTTAAACTGGGACTCCTCAAACCCCACCCCAAGGGACCCTCCTCAACCCTGGGACCCCCAAAACCCTCCTTGGGGACCTCCAAAACCCA